>NC_086335.1:53575576-53580576 GCF_032445375.1 Bacillus rossius redtenbacheri
CGGCTCTTCTACGTCTTTGTATCGCTGAAGGCCTCCTCAAGCGCGCTTACGATCTTGCGCAGGCTATTGGCACCGATCCTACAAAGAAAAACTTGTTTGTCGCTACTAGCCGTGATCTTCCTAAGGTGCGCGAACTTTTTGATGCAGACTACGTAACAGTAGAATTGGCAGCAACCGATTCATCAGGTACTGAAATTGACCTAGATGCTCATGCCGCTCGTTTGACGGAGTTTGAGGAGCGATATTTTTTTGTAATGGCTACATTAGATGCCCAAAATGAGGAACATGAGGAAGCGATAACAGCATGTACTCATTCTAAATTGAAGTCTCGCGTGATGTTGCCAAAGATCAATCTTCCGACTTTTGAAGGAGATCCACGTCATTGGCCTAATTTTTCTACTCTGTTTGCTACGCTTGTCCAAGGCAACTACGAATTGAGTTTGATTGCGAAGTTGGCATATTTGAAATCTGCCCTCCACGGTGAGCCACTCGGGATGATTCAGTCGTTGCCGATGTCCGAGGGAAATTTCGACATTGCTTGGAAATTACTGGTGGATCGGTATGATAACAAACGGCTTCTTGTCAGTGTGCATGTCGATGCACTATTACAGGCACCGTCGGCATCTGTTGATTCTCACGTTCCCTTGCGTCAGTTGTTAACAGTCCTCAATGAAAACCTATCTGTGCTTCGCAATCTTGATGTTCCGGTGGACAAATGGGATCTCATTCTTCTAACTCTTGTTTGCAAACAGTTGGATACGTCTCTTCAGACACAGTGGGAAATGATTTTGGGTCCAGAGTATCCGACTCTTAAAGACTTCATAGCATTCCTTGACAAACACTGTCGGGCCTACGAGGCAGTTAGTTTCAACAATGCCAGGTCTAATAAGTCAAGCCTGCAGTCTGTGAAAACAAGGCTCCAGCCTGTAGAGTCCAATTGGAGACAGCCGCGGGGCCAAGCATCTTCAAATGTATAACCAGTTCCGTCCAGGGGTCGTGCCCTATCTGTACCGGTGTTCACTAGTTGCATTCATGCCCTGACTTTCTTAAAATAAACCCCAACGAAAGACATTCTGTTGTTAAGAACATGTTGTGTTGAATTGTTTTTCGTCTCACCGCTTTGCAAATTGTAAGGCATCATTTTGTCGGCAGTGCGATGCACGACACCATACCTTGTTGCATTTCTAACCAAAGAGTACTCAGCACAAGTCATCAGAACCGTCTGAGACTGAGTTTTCACCAGGTGATGGAATGCAGCTCCCCACCATACTGTCAGCTGTTACACCTGATACCTGGGCTATGGCACCTATGGTATTGCTGTCTACAGCCCAGGTTCACATTCTTAATGTCTATGGAACACCTCAGGTAGCTCGCATACTACTAGATACGGCTAGTAAAGTGAGTTTTATCACAGAGCATTGCCTCCAGAGGCTTGGTTTAGCTCGTCGTCGGGCTCATCTTCCGATACATGGGCTTTCCAATACTCCAGTCAGTGTTGCAAAATCAGTTACCCATTTGGTCCTTTCTCCACGGGACAACCCTGGCTTCCAGTTTGCTCTGGATGCGTTTGTACTACCTCGTATCACTAACGCCTTACCGAATGTCAAATTGTCAAAGGAAGTACGCCACTCTGTTGCTCACCTAAAATTGGCTGATCCTACGTTTGATACTCCTGGGCCCATTGATTTGTTGATAGGTGCTGATGTGATTCCCATTCTTAACTGGAAACAGGATTGATGGCTACCCTACGGCATTCGATTCCGTACTGGGGTGGATTTTGATGGGACAAGTGACTTCACCTTCCGTGCCTTCTTATTCGTGTTGCTTATCACTTTTGACTTTGTCCCCACTGGAGGACATAGTGAGGCGATTTTGGGAAGTCGAAGAGTTCCCTCCCGTAAAATACAAGTCTGTGGATGAGGTGAAATGTGAAGAGTTATTTGTTGAAACTCATTGCCGGGGCCAGGATGGTAGATACGTGGTGTTGTTGCCTTTTCGTGACACTGAACTAGAATTTGGATCTTCGAGACCACATGCTGTAAATCGACTTCTTCGCTTGGAAAAGAGGCTAAAGGGAGATGTAGACCTGAGGCACATGTACAATGAATTTATGCAGGATTATCTAGGCACAGGTCACATGGAAAAGGTACCTGAGTCCCAGTTGTCTTCCTTGCCATCTTACTACCTTCCTCACCATGAGGTGGTTAAACCAGACAGCTCAACCACAAAATTACACGTTGTCTTTGACGCTTCAGTCAAGAGTTCAACTGGTCTTTCTCTGAATGATGCACTGCTGGTTGGACCCAAATTGCAACAGGATGTAGCTGAAGTGCTTCTGAAGGTTAGGTTGCATGAGGTAGTATTCACAGCGGATGTGAAACAGATGTATCGTCAGATTGGGGTTTGTCGTCATCATCAGGATTTGCAGCACATTGTTTGGCGTTTTGATGAAAGTCATCCTATGGAGGAGTATCGGTTGAAAATGGTCACCTACGGGGTTTCATCGTCACCATACCTAGCCATTCACACTCTGCGACAGTTAGCTGAGGATGAAAGGGATCGTTTTCCTGTCGCAGCCAACATTCTGCTGACTGATGTGTATGTTAATGATGTGGTCACTAGTGCGTCATCAGTTGAGAGTGCACTGGCTTTACAGCGAGAATTGATTTCTCTCCTGGCCGCAGGAGGTTTCAAGCTGAGAAAGTTTGTGAGCAACCACAAGGATCTTCTTGATTGGCTCCCAGCAGGTGATGTTGAAACTCCAGGCGTGCATTCGTTGGATGAGGAAGAACATGTTGTGAAGGTCTTGGGTGTACAATGGGACCCCACAGCGGACGTTTTCTCTTACCGGATCAAGACAAATTCAAAAAGGCCCACCAAAAGAAATATACTGTCTGAGGTTGCCAGAATTTTTGATCCTCTTGGGTGGCTGTCACCGCTCACCCTGTTCTCCAAGCACTTAATTCAGGTTCTTTGGTTAAGGAAACTGGACTGGGATGATGAGCCTTCATCAGATATTGTCGAGAAGTGGCACAGCTTTAACAGTGAGTTGCATCTACTTGCCGCACTTGAAGTGCCGAGAAAGATTTCAGGTCCACCACAGTCGTTATACCAAATACACAGTTTCTGTGATAGCTCGGAGATTGGCTACGCAGCGGTGGTGTACTTGTGTGTCGTATGCGGTGACGATATCACCACATTCTTATTGGCTGGAAAATCAAAGGTTGCACCTGTCAAGTCGCTGTCCTTGCCACGCCTAGAACTTTGCGGTGCTCTGTTGTTGGCTCATCTGATCCATCATCTGGTGGAATTGTATGCAACTGTTTTCACCTTTTCGCCTATCCATTTGTGGACTGACTCACAGGTTGTATTGTCTTGGATTGGTTCTTCGCCCCATCAGTTGAAAACCTTTGTAGCCAATAGGGTGAGTGAAATTCAAGAGCTCACTGAAACCTCGTGGTGGAGGCATGTGCCATCTGAATGGAACCCAGCTGATTGCGCCTCTTGTGGCCTCTTACCCACTCAGCTGTTACATCATGCCTTGTGGTGGACGGGTCCATCCTGGTTGCAAAAATCTCCAGTTCACTGGCCGAACAATCCTACATGACAGATTGTGGACTCCAGGGTTCTTGAACATAAGGTGATCTCGTTGAGCACGGTTATGCCAGCGGAGTTTGAATCACTGATTGCCCGCTACAGTAGTCTAACCAGATTGAGAAGGGTGGTGGCCTTGGTTCTGAGGTTCGTACATAATTGTCGAGATGTTGGTTCATGGATAGATGGACTGCTGATGCCCCCTGAGGTAGCCAAGGCTTTGCAAGTCCTCTTGTTGCACGTACAGTCTGTGGCATTTCCAGACGAACTAGCTGCGTTGAAAAGGGGTCAATGCTCTGCTGCTCATATTCGGAAACTGTCCCCCTTTCTTGATAAGACTGGTCTCATTAGGGTGGGCGGTCGGCTCCATAACTCTAATTTGTTATTCGAGCAAAAACACCCTACATTGCTGCCCACTTGTCACCCGTTCACTGACCTGATAATTCGCCACCATCATGAGATCAATCAGCATCCCGGACTTTGTACTCTTCAGGGTATCCTCAGGGAACAATTCTGGATACTGTCAGATTGGCGAGCTATCAGTAGAGTCTTGCGCTCCTGTCTGCAATGTTGGAAGGTGAATTCATCACCCTGTGAACCCATTACTGGAAACCTGCCAGCTATGAGAGTGCAGCAGGTGAAACCATTCTCTAGGACGGGTGTGGATTACGTGGGTCCGTTTGCCATCAAACCCAGCAGAACTCGTAAGGTTCCCGTGTTAAAGGCTTACTTGTGCCTTTTTGTGTGTTGTGCCACCAAGGCAGTACATGTGGAGCTCGCTTCCGACTTGTCCACCGATGTTTTCATGGCTGCCTACAAGCGTTTCATCGCTCGTCAAGGTAGGTGTTCAGATGTTTACAGTGATTGTGGAAGCAATTTCGTCGGGGCCCACAACAGATTACGTGAGTTACGACAGCTTCTCGCTTCAGCACCATACCAGAGAGCTGTAAATGATTGGGCCGCTCCTCTAGGCATACACTGGCATTTCAATCCACCCGCAGCCTCTCATTTCGGAGGCCTTTGGGAGGCTGGTGTGAAAGCGGTCAAAAGCCATCTGAGCAGAGTGGTTGGGGAGCAAATATTAACCTTTGAGGAGTGGTACACTGTGGTGGTTCAAGTCGAAGCTGTATTAAATTCCAGGCCCCTGTGTCCAATTAGTTCTGATGCTAATGACCTCAGGGCACTAACTCCAGGACATTTTCTTACGCTTGAGCCTCTTGTTACGCCTCCAGAGCTCGATCTTAGCCACATTTGAAACTGAATAGGCTTCAGCGTTGGCAACTGGTGGAGCGTTTACATCAAGAATTTTGGCGTCACTGGCACCGGGACTATCTTCACACCCTCCAACAGAAGGCCAAGTGGCATGATCATGGGCCTAAGCTCAGCGCACAGCAGCTTGTGTTGAT
>NC_086335.1:54185576-54400937 GCF_032445375.1 Bacillus rossius redtenbacheri
TTGTTGTAAGTAAAATAAGCGCTGTAATCAACCAAAAACATACCATGGTTTGCCTACATAGCTGTCGTTAAACATTGGCCGCATAGTTATTACAATATATATTTTTTCTGTGGTGTGGTTCTTGAAACATTTATTCTCTTCATACAACAGGAAATCATCAGGTCTGTTAAAGTTTTAGAATAATTTTTTTTTTTAAATTTTTACCTAATATTAATCCATTTTCATCTTTAACTGTGTAATAACTAATAAGAAAAGACAATATGATCGATAAATCTACATATGAAAGAATAGTTCAATCTAAAGATTTTTAAGGGAAAATGTCTGTTTAAATTATTACCCTTCTCGTAAGTTCTCGTGAGAAGAAACAATTATAATGTGCATTAATATTTGTCATGTTACATGACACTGTTTACTTCAAGGAAAAAATTTAAGTATCGGTGCAAGCCTTTATCTTTTCAATTTATACTGAATTATTTTTGAAGCTAATCTTCAATTACAATTCTGTCAAATTAGGAATTATAATATAATTATTCTTACGTTTTTTTGCATCATTATAATGATTAATGCAAATATGTTTTGTGGTGTTAATCTGTAAGTACAGAATACACTTAAACAATAAGGATTGTGTTTAAAAAATCATTTCCAGAACAAACTTCATATTCTTTTTTCAATGAAAAAAAAAAGCAATGCACAGTGTAAAGGAGACAGGCTGTAGGACTGCAAATGAAAAGATCCGTTTATTACTCTTGAGTTTGAATAAGTTATGTATTGTCAGTAATGTTTTACCTTTGGTATGTTACATTGTCTATTCGTATTGGCATTCACAGCACCACTTGGAGGAAGGCCAAGAAATCAAAACTCGAGGTTGGAGGAACGATGCTAATTCCACTTTAACTTTATTGTTTTGCAGTTTGTAGATACACTGGCTGTACATAAGTTAGAGCCACTTTGAAGCCTTGATAATATACGTCTTCAAATGTTTTTTCTTGTTGATCTTTTAAATTACCCTGCCAATTATCTGGGAAAAAATTTAAAAAAAAGTTATTGCTTTATGTAAGTAGAAGAATTCTGTCCGCAAAGTATTTCAGGAGCACAGAATACAAATCGCCCATAAGCAAGTTGCAAGCACTTGTAATCTTGCTGTCCGTGAAACAACTCCCGGTATGAATATGGAAGTTACAGGTGCTTACGAAGGCGCACGAAACCAACTCTCTGATTGGGTGCAGCAGCGGAGACGGACCATTTGCCTCCAAGTGGCGCCCGGAAGACAGTTAGTTACATCTTCGCGCGTGTGTGTGTGTCAACCCAGCAGCGCGGCTCCAACAGAACAATACAAGTTTTGTAAGTACATTAAGTCAGAGAGTAAATTTTAAGACAGCAATACAAAAGATTATGATCAAACGTATGTACAACACATGACAAAAAAAATAAAATAAAACGAACATATTTACAACACTCGTTATTATACAAGCATTATGTACACCATCTGTACTCGCCACACGCAGGTTTACAGTTTAGACCTAAACTGACGACACGGATTTACATGTTAACTTGTAAGAGCCCTCTCACTGTGTACTCAAGTTATAAGGGTGACTTGTAACATGCTATGCTATACACGAACTTCCTGGCTTAACGTTAAAGAAAATTATTTAATTTTTTATGTTATTTCCATCACTTGCTGACGGTATTGGCGTATTATGTTCAAGTCAGCTCTTGGGGAGCTGAGTGAAGTGATGCCCCTTGTAATTTGTGTTATGTTGATTTAGTTAGAAGCGCTCTTCAGAGTCCCCGTCTACCCGGGGTGCAGTGCTTCAGAAAAAAACACGTATTAAAAAAAAAAAAACAAAGATATCCGAGTAGTGTCTGTTTAATAAATGATTCAAGAATACTCCTGTTTTCAGACTAATTTTTAGGTATGAAATATCGTGTACAGATTCTTGAAAGCACTCAAAGTACTTGAATTACAGCTTTACGTTCATTTTCCCGCCATATAATGTTATGGTTACCACTCAAATCTCATAATTGCCCAACTCACAACAGGACTATTGCGCGCCAGTCCACAGCCTTGCGCTTAGGGGCGATACCTTGCTAAAAACACCAGCGAGCGTCGCACTTATCATCCCGCCTTACCAACACAAATACACCCTTGAGTATCCAGTGTGTCCCATAACTCAACGTCAAGCCGACAAGTAAATAACAGTAAATAACGGTTTTGAATCAAAAAACCAAATTTCGAAAAGTTTTTGAATTCAGTGAATTTTTTTTTTTTTAAGTGTTTAAACGCCCACCTTGCACCAAATTATCAGATACTCTGACTAAAAAAATTTTGTCACGCAATCATAAATAACCCTACTATTAAAAATAACTTAAAATAAGATCAAACATAATATAATTTTAGGTAATACAATTATTTGAAAGACGTATGCGACAAAAATAAATTTAATCGGGAAAATTTGACTAGTCATATTGTAAAATATATTTCTTTGCTAACATAGCAAGTTATTCGAAAACATGAACAATTAAACCAAATAACTTGTTAAGTTAGCAAAATATTTCTTTTTTTACAGCGTGAATACACAAAGTTACCCGATTAAAAATTGTTGCCGCATAAGTCATACAAAGAACTTTTTTCCCTCGAAATAAATGTTATTTTATTTTGAACTTTTATCAATGGAAGAGCTATTTAAAATTGCGTACAAAATTAATTTAGTCACAGTATATAATAATTTGGTGCAAGATGGGAATTTAAATACTTTTGAAAAAATTAATGCCTTTATCTCGAAAACTGTTCTTTGCTCGAAGTAGCGCATATCTGAGTACGTACGAAAACTAGTTAACATGGATCAATTTAATGCGATCGTTAAAAATAAAATGTGAAAATTGTCAGCATTAGTCTAGAAACAAACAAGCGAATATATCATAAGAGTTTTCAGCTGTATTTCAGTGATAAAATAAAAAATATAATAAAATCGGGGCTTTTCCAGAAAACTCTTGACTTACAACCCAGAAAAATATTTATAAAAATTGTTTTAAAAATAAATGTGTCCAAAAGATGATAAACAATTTTTTAAAACAAAAAAAAAGTGCGTGGAGTTTAGGAGCCATTGTAGTGCGAACATTACCAGGGGGAAAAAAATCGTCAGGATGTTAATTCTCTAATGTTTTCACAAATTCAGCCTGCATTGATAATGTCTGGACCAGACATTAATGAGACTTATTTATGAAATCGTTGTAAACTGAATTATTGATCTAAGCCTGCTTTTTTTTTACTGTACACAAAACTGATATAATATTTAGTGAATCTATAACATTAATAATTGATTAAAACAATATGCTGTACTGACGAGTAGAATATTTTAGTTCCTTATTTTTTTTAAAAAAAGAAAGAGGTTATTAAAAATGAATAACCAGTATAAATACTTTACTTAAGATGTATGTACGATGATTTCATTACAAGCAAAAAAAACATTTAAATTATTTTCGTTAAATTATTTGTGTACAGATAAGCTATTGAATTGCGCATGTTTATTTTTAAAAGAACATAAATTAAATCCGTTGTTGTAAAGTACATTAATCAATGTTTTTTTTAATATGCTGGGCAGGAATACATAGTTAGTACTGTTATAAATTATCATTATTTAGTCATTAAAAATATTCTCGATATTTTCGTGTTTTTTTTGTTTTTAAAGTTTTTGCGTGGTTTTGAATTAAGCTATATAAGTGATGTTTATTATTTTTAATATTGAAAAGAAATTAAAGTGCTTATATTAGTTAATATTTCAGACACGAAAAACGATGAAAACTGCTCAAACAATAAGTAGAATTTTACTGTTAGTTTGTTGAAATACCCACTGTTACCATTTGTAGATTTTTTTTGTTAAGTAACTTACAATTCAGCTGGCTTGACGAAGCTTCTTCGTACCGAGTTCGGCGGATTCCACCTACTCTCTGTCAACAATTTTCGAAGAGATTGCTATTAAAAAGAATTTATTGTCAATGTTGAAAATAACCGAAAAACATTACCATGAAATACTTTTACACGAATAACGACTAAGAGACATTGCAACTGCCTGCGCATGTTTCTGTTTTTATGGTTTCGGTGCCAACTTGGTTTTCATGAACAGCGAAAGAGGGGCTAATGGGTGGTTTCCTCGGACGTTCTTAAAAATGACATTTTGGTCCGCATCATCGTTAAGCAGTGTGTGGGGAATACTTCATGAAGTTAAGAGTCGTCGCCGCCGTCAAAGTGCGTCCGGTGCGTGTGCCTGGCGCGTAGAGACGAAGAGGATTGTGATGCGCGAGCCATTGTCGCCCTTAAAGCCCCCCCCCCCCCCTGCGCTTTAGGGCGGCTATACAATGCCACGTAAACGGTGACGAATCTCCGGAACATTTCGCTATCGCGTCTGCTGCTTCCACAATGCAGGGAAGCGTAACAAATGGCAACCAATGATATTTCGTTTCAAGACGAGACAGGGGCGTAGCCAGGATTTTGTGGAGGAGGTAGGTCATTTCTTTACGAATAAGCGCTCTTTATAATGGGATTTTTGGAATTTTAAAAAAGAAATTTTTTTTCACACTAAAATCTCAGGGAATAGTAGAATTGAAGTACCCCAACGTTTTAGAAATACAATTTTTTTTAAAAGTAATTATTTTGCTTGGGATAAGAAAACTAGACATTTTATATTTTGTTTATTTTTATTTGTTTTAAAACTTTGTTCTTAAGCCAAATGTTTGATTTCATTAAGAAATTAAAGAATTACAATATTGGTTTTAAAAAAATGATCTTTTTGTGACCTTATGTACTTGGTAAATTGTTGTTATTATCTATTTCTGTTTTAACTATGTATGTGTGTATATATATACACACACACACACCTGAAGGGAGAGGTCTGCCCTCCAAAAGCCCCCCCCCCCCCCCCCCACTTATTCCCTGGACGAGACCGTGACAAACTGGACGTGCTCCGCGGAATGCCAGGCGTCTCTTCGCTTGTTGGTGTGGTTGAAAAAGGGGAGGGGGGGGGGGAGAAGGAACACGCAAGGAATGCGCGTTTGATCCCACGTGCTTGTTAGCCGCGCGAGGGTGGCAGTCCTGCCACGGCTGGCACCCGCATCGACGGGCATGCCCGGGGAATTGGTTGACGAGGTGGGATGGTTGGAGGGGGGGGGGGAGAGAACAATATAGCTCTCAGGCTGCAGTTTCCCTTTGTCGAGCCACTTTATTAGTCCATCGGCGCGGGAGAATATAGCCGGCCGACATCAAAGGTTAGCCCCCCCCCCCTTCCCCACTCGCCAAATGGACCGCCGCGGCTGCTTTACTGCGACGCAGACGCCGCCGGCGCCGAGCTCGCCCAGGGTTGCCAACGCGCCTACTTTGTCACTAGGTCTACGAAACGACATTTTAATGCGCCAGACAACAAAAAAATTTTTTTTTCTTCTGACGAATTAAATAGTTTGAACCGGCTAATTTTCAGCTACTTGTTTATTCAATGTTAATAAAGAATTTTTTTTTTTTGGAAATGTTACAATAATTATGGTTAAGTTCACCATTTTATCTTTAGGGAAAAAAATTATCTACATCCAGTTGTTGATCAAAGCTCTGATTCATATCTAAAATATATTTGGAGTTTAAGTGACATTCCAACTGTACAACGTTTTCTTGGAATTCCCTCGTCGGCTTTTTTTTATCTAATAGTTTTGGCTACCCTGAGCTACGAAACTAAACCAGAAATTTCTCTTGCTCCGCGTTTTATTTATTTATTTTTTTTAACCCCCGCCTTCGCGGCAACTTTATTCCGGGCGGCTATCGCGGCGGGTGGAGAGAACATAAGACTGGTTGCAGCGACGAAATCTTGACGCCTTCGGCCGCCTTTGTTGCTGCGTCGAACACGACATCTTTGCCAAAGGGAAGGGAGGCGGGCTGGTAAGTAAATTCATTAGGCGAACCACAAAACTTTATGGCCTTCCGTCATCTCTCAGCGCGCATGCCGCTAAAAGTGCAACTTCTCATCCAGAACTTGTGGAAATGTTAAGTTTACAAGGGAGGTAGTTATGGTTTGCCGCATTGTAAATCCGAATAAATGTATCTAGAAGTTGTAAAGAACAACGTCGAGGAATGCCTTGATCAAAGGCCCGCTGCATTGGACACACTTAAATTAGATATAACTTTCGGAACGAAGAATTTCAATAAACTTCGTGATATTTCGGGAGAGATAAAAATTTGTGTGATATTTTTTTAATTGCCTGCCGCATCACTGGAATGCTGCCACACTAGGTTTTTTTTTTTTTTTTTTTTACCCAGCGGTAAAAGTTTTTGGCGTGGAAAATAACAATAAAGTACTGGTCTTCCTTGATCGTACAACGAACCCGACTATCGATATGAAATCACCTACAAACTAGTTATGCGTACATTAACCTGACCAGCGATTTACCATTTACCAACAGAAAAGAATCACTAGATATCTACAATTTGGAGGGCGACAGTTGGATGATATGAAATGCGGTAAAATGCAGCGAGAAACTGGAACGCCAATCAATCTGAATTTGTTATATTTCTGTTTGGAGCACTATGAAACTTTTGTAATAGAAAATTAACAGGCCAGGCTATGTTTGTCTGGTTAGTGCCCATGGTGCTTTTTCATGTGTAACATCTTTAGCTCTCTGTATACGGCATTTGTTGAGTGTAATTTCGTGAATGTAAGGGAAGTCGGATGGAACGGAAATGTGTAACCACGGTGCTGCTATCTGTGGCGGATGGCGCGAATCAAAGTTCACAAAGTCAAAGGAAAACTTCATAGTATTAACGGTTTGATAAATTTTAACATGATGGGTAGATTTTAATAAAATTCCTTGTCGAAAATTAGGACCAAAACCGGAGTTTAGTTTTTTTTCCCCAAGTCTTTTTCGGTTTTATCGGAGCCGTTCCATTATGTAGTTTAAATTTTATGTCTGCAAATGGAATGATTGAACAGTTGAAGGAGCTACGTGAGATTATCGTCAGGAAATGTAGTTGCAAACGCGATTTGCGTATATAATTATCACGCTCGGCATTATTTTTTTTAAAAGAATTCTACGTCAAACTTCGTATAATGGGCGTATTCGCAACTTGAGGACACACATAAATTTTGTTCGTTACGCGAGGTTAGATGTTACACGTCTCTTGCGAGAACTGAAAGACTGGCTCATGTTTTTTTTTTCCTTTCAGTTAATTCAATTGGTATATTAGCTTTTTTTGTTTACCGAGGTTCCTTAAATTATTCAGGCTGCCGTACAGCTTGCGCGCGCGGTATTATTCAAACGGTAGTCTAGGTTTTAAAACCGCGTGGACAAACGACTTGGAAGCGCGACTCTCTAACGATCACGGCCCCGAGGTCCTCTCTAGGTGAGAGATTGCAAACTACTATGTACAAAAAACGAAATTAAGTTACTATAACCAGAGCCACGATCGTTTCGCACATTCGTTTCACGCCAGGCCAGACGCGACTTGCCTGCGCACGGCAAGTCCGACCTCCTCTGCAGGTTCGTCACGACGAAAGAAGGTCCAAAACTTACACACAAACGACGCGGTCCTAAGTGGTCACCAAGGCTGGGTGTACGTCTTTGAAGTTGGGGCCGAACAAAATTTTCATTGTAAGAAATCAGAAAAGTGTCTAAGACAGAACAACACTAAGCGTCTGCATAGTGTTTAATTGAAGAAAAAAATAGTTCTACAATCAAAACAAAACTTGTGGCTGCCGTAAAATTATTTCTATGAAATAATTGGTGGTGACAATATATTTTCCACGTATTATTATGACGTGTTACTACCCCCAAATTATTTAAGTGAAATTATTTTACGACAGCGAAAAAATTCGTGGTGGTTGTAGAACTTCAATTATTAAACATAAATCAGAAGCTCAGTGGTCAATCCTAAATAGCTTCTCTTTTATTAACGATAAAAAATTTCTTTTGTCTCCAACGTTAATTACTTATACCAGTATTGGAAAACACTTTAGACCGTTAGTTTATATATATATATATATATATATATATATATATATATGTGTGTGTGTGTGTGTGTGTGTGTGTGTGTGTTTTCAACTTATTTTGTAGTGTTATAAACCTGCCGGCATGTGTCGAGAGTACTTCAGTTTAATCATCAAATTGAAACAGATATAGCATATGCCCAATGAATATGCAAAACAATCGTGGCTATAACAATCACTTTATCATAAACCCGTGGACCAGCACTTTCAATTAATCAACGCGACATGCTGACAATGGCATAAATATGGTTTACACTGTGTGACAATGAAATAAAATGGCGGCGTGTAACACTGGGAAGAATTTTCAATTTGCATAAGATCAGGACTTGCCAAAGGGGAAGAAAAAAAAAAGTACGTATAGAACACAAGAAAACTGCCTAAATTAACCGTTGTCAAATAAATATGTGTGCCGTGCTACATATTTGTTGGTAAATTCTAGTTTTCTGCTTTATGCAAATAATGCAGGTATGTCCACGACTCTTCCAAGGACGACGAGATTATTGCTAGAGTAATTTTCCCCCGATGTAAAAAGTTAACGTGGACATTTATAAGAAAAATAAGTGTAAACAATATTATCAATCATCTGGCGTGTCTCAATCGCTGTACTGAAACTTCCGATTGTAATATATTTGCGTACAAGCTCCTCCCTCATTAACAATAATTGTGCATGTTAGTGTACACTAACAGAGTAAATTGATAAGAAGCGTTAACGTTTCCGAAACCCTTGAACGGTTTTCAGTGTTATAAAAATACCACGGGGAAATAATATAACTATTTTGCTTCCCAAAAGTATCATAAACTATTATATTTCCTCATAACAGTTTTATTCGAATTTTTTTTGCCAAGTGCCAGAATATTAAGAATTAAAACAGTACTCAAGCAATTTTACAAAACCCGCTGAACTTAACTGTCAATCCATTTTTATGACTAGAACAATGGATGTGTTTTCTCGAAGAAAGTCTAATAAAAATGTTTGAAATATTTAAATTATTGATATTCCTAACAGATCCATCTTAACATTTATGGATGCAAGATTATTACATAAGTACAAACGTGTGTTAAGTAACGTTAGATGTCTTTAAGAACAGCTAAGAAATATTTTCGCTATTAATTATATCTGCGTACGACATGCCTGTTCAAATTTATAAATACGTCATTCATATTAGAATGGATTCACATATATTACTGAAAGTACACAGAATTCAGGCTAAAAAACTGTATTCCAAAACATAGTTTCCATGTCGCCACTACGCTAAAAGCTTTACAACACTTCTGCCCAGGCAAAAATTAATGACCAGTAGTAGACACGGAGATTATAATCTTTACACTTAAGCTACATTAAAAAATTTATGAACATGCAATACTTAAAAATTCTTTCGGTTAAATAACATGAAATGCCAAAAAATAATTTTTGAAGTCAGTAGAAAAATTCTAAGTTACAATAATACAGTTTTGATGATATTGTATGTCAATTGTTTGCATGTTGAGAAGTATATGCATACAATTAAGTTATTATACATAAATTCTACTCAATATTTATAGTTATATTTACATCAAAGAATTCAAGTTCTATAAAATATCCCATAAATATTATTAACCTTTGGCACAAATACGAGAATTTCTGTGAATACTTTCTATATTTTGGAAGTTACTTAAATATGATAGTATAATACACGAAGACTTTGGCTTTGATACATAAATGGTGTTGTAATAACATTTAAGTTAAGAAAAGCTACAATATACCATTAAACATGTTAATGTTTAAAACAGATATTCAAGCCACAATTATTTTTTTATAAATGGATGTTATTATTTAACAAGCCTGAATGAACTAATATAGCATGCTTTATTTTTAACTTTTTTTATTTATTATTTTGTTCTGCTAACGTTCATATTAAATGCTAAGATTAATAAACTTTTGCTTCGCTAGTAATTAAGTATTTTGAATTTTGTGAATATATATCTTTAAATATATATTTTTGCGCTAATGATTTAAATTGAAAATGATAATTTTTCAAGATAAACACTTGACTTAAACTATAGCTATTTTAAATTTGATTGCAAATGATTCAATGTAAGGATATTTGAAGTTTTACACAAAAACTTTATTTTTTTTATAAAAAACTGCAAAGATACATTATACACGATCACGCAGAGCAAATTCTAACTTTTTTTTTCTGTGCAAAATGATAGCAAATGCAACACATATTTTGGGTGAGAAAATGTTAGTCTGTCGTTATAACTTAGAGCATTAAACGTAAAAATGTTAGCTGAATGAGAGGCAATTGACTATTTTAAGAATTCGCCTCAACAATGCATCACATAGTAGAATTTCCAGAGGAATTGAAAACCTTATTTGAACGATCTAGAACCTGTTAATACGATTATCAAAATTCTCGTGTTACGAATGTAACTACTTATTTTTAATCTAAATGTCCATATTTTATATTATTGTTGATGAATTTTCTGGGCACCGGAATTAAACTGGAAAATTCACTAGATATAATTTTGAGCAGGGGGAAAAAAAAAAATTTCATATGGTTCTGGAGCTATTTCATTCAATAACAATTGAATCATTGTCGCTTTTTGTAACACATGAGCAATAAAAACATTAACTTTTTTGTGTATGTCGTTTTCTGGTACAACTAAGATAATCCCACAATTAAATTTTAATTTTTCAAATAGATTTTAAATGCAAACTTGCATCAAGGATGATACTTTTTATTAGTAATTTAAAAACATTCGAAGTATTCAACTAATTTTATTTTATGGCGATTATATTGGGAATGGTGGTACCATATTTCTAGATAAACGCTGTAGTTTCACTGCATTCATTCGACGAGCTGTAGCTCTAAAACACTATCTTCAAAAACTCTTTATAGTGTTACGGCCCACATTATATCTTATTTTCTAACATGGAGAAATGTTTTCACTATCTACTCTAGTACTTCGGGATCGGACATAATTTTGCACACTAGTATTTGAGGGTAGTACTGTAATCACATAAAGGTAGATATCAAAGATATGGAGGGTAGGGGTATTTGTCAACTACTGATTGAAATATCAGGTGCCCTAATGGCCGAAGTCAATTTACGAAACTAACATTTGCACACTAGTATTCATTACTGTTACTAATTAATTGTTTTGATAATAGCCTATTACATGTTTGCAAAAGTTATTCAATAGTACATAGGTTATTCAGTGAAGGGCCTTTTTTTGAAAATGTGTACGTGTTTATTTCTCTTGCGATCTATTTCTATATAAAAAAACATATTCTTAGGTCTTATCGCTTAACACACAAGTAATCTAGGTAAAGAATTGCCCACGAAACTATTACCAACAAGACAGAATAAATGTAACCTGTGTGGCAGAGTAACAAAGCATTATTACATCGAATAAACGAAATGTAGCTTGTCTCGCTAATTTCACCGAAAATAATATTATCCTCAAGTATTATTCATCAGTTTTCACAAAGTGTGTTCTTGAAGTACAACGGAATATATTTTTGATCGTGCTGTTAAAGAGTAACAGTTCACGTGATAATAATAAAAAAAAATTCTCGCAACTGTAAAACCAGTTCACTATCGTTTCGCCCGACGTACTAAAGCCGACAAATTTAAATTGTCTACAGCAGACTAGATTTGATCAGTCACTTCATTTGACACAAAATTAGTCCAAATAAGCTGAAAAATGGATAACCCAACTCAATTGTCTTAATCTTTGCTGCGAGTTCTTCGAGACGTTGAACGTCCACCGAGACTTAGCTTCCGTGGAGTTCAAAATAACACACCATTTTCTCACATTCCACTAAGGTTGTAAGTAAAATATATTAGGGAGTGTCTGCCGGTAAACTGAAAATAACTTGCCAACCATTCCAGCTGTCTCGTCCCCGTGACTTGTCCTGTCCCAACTGGACCACTGTTTAGTAGTTGGTGTAGCTCCAACATCCGTACAACAGCTTAATTGCCCAAAGCCCAAAACATCAACCAAAAGGTTATGTATGATATGCGTCCCCACCAAAAAAAAAACAAAAAAAACACGGTGAAACACGATTTCTGTATTACAGGGGTATAAATAACAATGTTCGCAAGACTCATCTAGAGTGCAGAAACTTCTAAAGGGAATACCACATGAAATTCTGGGAGATGTCTAGATCTTCATATGATAGATACTCCTTTTTCCTCCATGGTAATTGGGAACACCAAGTATGTCCTACAGAGGTTGGACACAGCAGTGAGATGTTAATTTCTGAGGCAATTCCACTTGAAATCCTGGGGGTATTGTCAGGGACTCTTCGGAGGATAGTGTGACATCTCTTCTTCCTCCGCGGCGATGGGAACTACACTCGTGTCTTGCGGAGGATGGATACAGCAGTAAAATGTTGAGGGCTGCCAGGGACTCTTCGGAAGATAGTGTGGCATCTCTTCTTCCTCCGCGGCGATGGGAACTACATTCGTGTCTTGCGGAGGATGGACACAGCAGTAAAATGTTGAGGGCTGCCAGGGAGTCTTCGGAGGATAGTGTGACATTCTCCTTCCTCTGCGGCGATGGGAACCACACGCCTGTCTTGCGGAGGATGGACACAGCAGGAAGGTGTTCACCAAGGGACCCGTGCGAAGCGCAGCGATGGAGTCTAGGAGGAGCTGTCGTTCCCCGGGCAGGAGCATGAGCACTGCGTCACCAGCGGGTACTCCACGTTGATCCACTGGCAGCTGGACGCCGCCGAGTGCTGGCCGCCGCGGTGCCCCGCCGGGCAGTGCCAGCGCAGCACCGTCTTGTGCGCCTCGGCCGCCGGCCGGCAGGTCATCCCCGGGGGGATGGAGCACGAGGTCTTGCTGGGCGGGCAGTAGCCCTCGCGCAGGTAGCGCGGCCAGAAGCGCACCCCCAGGTCGCGCCACCGGTGCGCCACGGGGCACGCCGTGTAGGCCCACAGGAACTGCTGCAGCTTCTTCTTCAGCTTGGCGGAGACGCCCGTGCGCACGCGGGTGCCGTCGTGCAGCCGGATGTACTTGAAGTTCATCTTGCGGAGCGCGCGTGGCATCTGGCCCTTGGGTACCAGCCGCCCCTTGGTGTTGTGCCGGTAGGGGAAGTCATCGCTGTCCGTCCGGTTCGCCTGCAAGCAAGCAGCGCCCTGTTATACAGCCGCCGCCCCTGCTCCACAGTTCACAGGATATCAGGACAAGTACAAAGTTTCGTATTTTAACATTTTACGACTCAAAGGAGAAATAAAACAAAGATTTAAAAGTGCTCACATCACAGGGAATAAACTAAATTAACTATGAAAAAAATTCAACCAGGGTGTCAAATAATCTAACCCTAATGTTACCTAATATAATATAAATGGGGTGTGGTTTCAGAGGTCTAAAGTACTGAAATTCGACCTAATAAAAATCAATTAGCCATTTTTTTGTTGTAAAGTTCATGAGGTCGATAGATCGAAATATACAATGATTCTACACAATAGTCAAGTTGTCGAAATTATAGTGCGAATTCCAGGGAGTCAAAACAGGGAACAGAAAATTGTGATGATAAGAAAGGTAGGCCAAACCACTTTTCTATCATTTGGTTAAAGCATACATAACATATGATAAAGTGAAATGCCTGAAGGTATACATGATTGTTATAAATATTTTACCCTGTGACATAATTGGTATTTAGAATTTAAATAATTTTCGGAAATGACTACAATAATACTTTCAATAGACACTGTTTGATAGTATTTACAACTCTTTTAATGTGATATCTCTAACTTAAGGAAAGCGAACATTCAATATTAGAAATTAAAGTATTGTTTAAGCGTCAAAATGTTGTAACCAATATGTCATCATTCAGTCCCTATCTCTCCTCATTGAATATGATGTCGGTTGAAACATGTGTAAGACATAATAGAAATAAGTAGAATTATGTGCAGTTGTTGACAGGATTGACTGTCAGAAATTGATTTCAAAATGTTAAAATTAACTGGAATGCATTTTAAAAACAGTAAAGTATTTATTTTGGCTACGAAATTTCAGTTAAAATTTACCATGAAAGAAAATTTAAGATTAATAGTTGTTGAGCTAAGAAAAAGGCCGAGTTGGATTTGTGTGTTTGAGAATAGATTAGAAGGTAAAGTACATAACCATGAACTAATAATGAATAGAGACTGCACCCACAAGCTGCTCAGTAAAACATTTGTGACACCAACATTGAACATCGTAAGGCTCTACCACACTGTTAATTTATTATCTCTATTTTTGGCAACATAGCTCCAGGGCCCATTAATTAATGTACAACCAATTAAAACAAATTCTAAAGTCTGCAAACATTTCCATGGCCATAGCTGTAAATGTGATCTGCATGTATCGCATAACTTGTAAGGTTTCAAATGAATTCTATTACTAATATAATTTTAATTTATGTTCTACTGTCATGGCAAACTCATCCATTAAAAAATCTAAATTCAACCCCAGCTCATTTTTTACAAACACCCTAGTGTCAATCTCCTCTCGAGAACTCTTAAACGTTAGTTAACCAACACATGTGCTTTTGGAAGTTGTGTTGGTAAATTCTAAGCCAGCGATGGCCTGGGTATAGAAGTCAATAATCTGGGTGTAGAGTATTTTGAGACCAGATGGTGGTACATTCTGCATGATTACAAGGTAACGAGGTAAAGCCCTTTTTTTTCCCCAGCTCATTGCCTTGCCATGTTGGTTTGATGCCCCAAAAAATTGACTGGAGTGTAGCACTGGCACTGTGGAAACAGTTTTAACTGACTATGTTTAATGGAAGTGACTGATGCAGGATCTAATTGGTCAAGCACCATTTGAGCTTTGAAGTGTGGTGAGTGTGAGGGACAGCGTGGTCGCAGGGGCGTAGCCAGGATTTCTTTTCGGGGGGTGTTTACTTACACCCTGCCCCCGTAGTATGAAGGGGGTCCGGGGGCCCTTTCCCGGAAAAAATTTGATTTTAATGTGCAAATTGGTGCTATTTAAGCACTTTCGTTATTAAAATATTGGCTTTGAATAATAGAAATTTGTGTCCCGACTTTATGATATTTTTAACAAGACACTGTTGAAAACTCATTTCTGAACTTTAAGGGTTATCGGCTCAAGGGTTCTTTCTTAGTTTCATCTAAGTGCATTTGCAACAGCTAGACAAGTGTAAATTTTGTCATAAGTATATATATATTTAATATTTCAGGGGGTGTTTGGACACCCAAAACACCCCCCCTGGCTATGCTCCTGGCGGTCGGGACTGCCGGACTCACGTGGTGGCGCTGGTGCCGGGGCTTGTCGATGCTCATGAAGCGCGGGTCGAAGTTGCGGCCGAGGCGCGCCAGCAGCAGGGTGGCGTTGAGGTCGGCCTGGCGCGGGTCGTGGTGCTTGTTGGGCACCTCGATCAGGTCGGGGGGCGGCAGGTCCTCGAGGGGCGGGCCCGGCCGCAGCCCAGACTCCTGAGGCGACAGGCCACCCGAGCCGGCACTCACGTTGTAGTTGGCGGCGGGCGAGCAGAGCGAGGAGGGCGACGCGAGCAGCCAGGCCGCGAGCAGCACCAGTATCCGCCAGCACAGAGGCTCCATCTGCAACAGTTAGCAACGGTGTGAAGGCGCCAGCAGTGCTGATAGTCTTAGGGCTCAGGACACAGCCAACTGTCTGGTTAGCTGAGTGTGGTGAAGGGGCTGAGGTGGCGTCTATGCTGGGTTGGTGGCCCCAGCCACTGGTCATTGCCGAAGCACTAATACCCTCCCGATCAACAAAAGGTAGCGATCCCTGACAGTTCTGTTTTTTTTTAAAGCTCTGGAATGTTATTAAAAGCGAACTGGAACGATACTCCCACCATACACTATTAGGGTGCATATGTGGAAGGGAAACGTGAGAATGCCAGCCGTACGGTCAGAATAATCTGGTCAGCAACGGTGAGGCAGGGGGCTAAGGTGACAACCATGTTGGGTTGCCCTAGTCTGGTCATGCTGAGGCTCTGACACCTTCCTGATCAAAGGGGAGAGTAATCTCTTGACAGATCTGTCTTAATATTACTTGCTTTGTAATGTATAAAAATTGATCTGTAAGCCGTCTCCCAATCTACTCTAAAAGGGCGCATATTTGGGAGGACAGTCGAAGAGTGCCGACCATAGGTCGGAACACAGATGTCAGCATCCCCAGAGTGTAAGGGCTAGTACAGTGGCTGGAGGTTGTGGTCTGGCCTTCCCATGTAGGAACGCCCCTGGCGGGGACACACCTGACTATAAGGAAAGATGTCCCCAGTGCCGGACCAGAGACCGTCAGTGCCGGCTTCCTAAAGGATCTGGATTGCGAACTGGTGTTACCTACTAGTTCTACCTAAAGGTGCACATACTGGAGTCCAGTTCTGACATCGGAGATAGCCTGATAACATATCCGCCTCGTCAAAGGGTGCACTATAAGGAACTGCGTTGGTATTAATCTAGAGTGAGGATGGAAAACCACACGTACCGGAACACGCAATGGTCGTGATAAGGGGTTGGAGGAGCTGTCTAAGTGACACTAATTGAGATTAATGAGTTTTTAATTGGCCCATTGTTTGTCCAGAATCAACCAGCTACCCCTACTACCAAGAGGGTTAGGAAATGCGCCGGAATTCACCTACAATGTGGTTGGAAAATCACCTAGGATAAGAACTGAACCTTTATTCACATGGATTGATAATTGAATTATTTTTAGAAAAATAACTTAACTGAAAACCAATTGGGAGAGTAACAGTACCGAAATTCACCTGCATAGGGATGGAAAAATACTTAGAAGAGAAACTGAACGGGAATTAATATGGAATCAGGAATGCGTGAGGGATAAGAAAGGGAGGTTACAATTTCAAAATCACATGAGTTTTTAACTTTCTATGTATAGCATATAAAGGTTAAGGGTAAAGTTTAAGTGTAAAGGTTAATGGTAAAACATCCCATGCAAATTCCGGTTATTTCTTAAATATATGGTGCTGCCGATTCTTTCACAATATTTACTGAATTGTGTTGTCTGTAGTATCCTAAATATATCGGATCTAGGTAAAACGTAAACCAAATTATCCCAAAACAGATGTACGCTCATTTCAGTGTAACTGACATCACAAGTAAGGTTTTTTTTTTCCCTTCAAAATACGTGTATATTTAAATAAATTACGCTTTTTTGGGCAATATATTTCTTTGATTTTAAAATCGTAAGTTGCGAAATTATCATTTATTTACATTTTTGATATAGTCTTTACACAATTACACAAATTTTTTCAGGAAATTTACTTAACACTTACAAAAACATTTATGTGCCTGAATGCTACTTTAGTCCGTCTCACGTTTAGATTGAAGTACAGAGCAAATGGCATCCACTACTGTTAACAGATTGACAGTCCCCCAAACTGGTTAACTTAAAATTTCTTATTTTATATACTATAGATAATTATAAGTTTTTGTATATTTTTAATTTTACTATGAGTTGAATTTTTAAAATAGCATCTTTTGACTGTATTATTACAATTTATACATTCTATTAGATAAATAATATCAGTACTAAACACCAAATTATTATTTCTTAGGAGAAATATTTTGTACCAGTTATCCGTACTAATATTATAAATGAAGTAGTGTGTTTGTTTTTTTATCCTTATTTCACGCAGTAACGAAGTAACGGATCGACATATTTTTTTTTGCATATAGATAGTTTATGGGCGGGAGAGTGACATAGGTTAAATATAATTATGAAATTCCAACCTTAAGGGAGTGAAAAAGGGGTAAATTCAGTTATCTAATAGAAAATCATAAGAGGTATGTCATAGACACACAGTGAGCTTGTCATTTTTCGATGACCGCCACACGGTCATATAGTAAGGTCTGGCAACGTCCTATCCTTTTCCTTGGCGTAACCCATCCGCTTAACGAAGCTCGCGGCTGCTAGCCAACTAAAGGAGCTTAAAAAGAAATTAGTTTAGAACTTCGTCAAAAGATGGCGTTGCCTTGAAATTGAAACGCGCTATCGTTTGGTGCGTCCGTCACGTCTTGCGTAGGGGTTACCTGCGCTCCCACAAAATGAAGCTGACAATTAGGCTCCAGGTTTTTCTTATGCGTAGCCTTGATGCACCGATATTGTGCAATCAATGGGACTTTAAAATCAAAAATTTTCCATTTTTCAAGTGAAACTCGGTAGTAATGTTGCTTATATTATATTTCAAGCCCGGGGAAAACCGGATACTTCAACTAGTTTACTATAAATAAAAAGGGCATTTCAGTAATTATGTCCTACGGTCAAACAAACAAAAAAAATAATTATATTGAAGTTACGTTTTCTCGGAAGTGATGATGAAACACAACTGGAAAATGTATTTCTTTAATTCTCATATCAATTTTTAATAAAAATTTTCAAGAACATTCAAAAAATTCTTTACAATATACAGTTTTGTGTAATCCTCTTGTGCTCTTTAAATATATCTAGCAACAGAGCATACTGGAACAAGGATCAGCGTTAATAGCAGGTCACGCACTGGAATGCGACAGTTTATGTTCGTTAACATGCACTACATGCAGTATTTTAGTTTTACTATCCTTATAATGAAAGAAATTAAAAAATTACAACAATGACAAAATAAAAACTAAGCAAAATGAATAATAACCGTAATTAATTTAAACGATGTATATGTTTTACAATTAAAGTAATTTTTAAGTAAGATAAAATATCAAATTAAACCATCTATAAGATTAAAAATAATATAAGAAAAATACATCTACATAAACTATTAGAGAAATAAATTCTCTATTTAAATGTTATTGAAATCTCATAATCAGTTCAATTATACAGTCAAAAATTGACGTATTTTTATTTGAAACCTAAATTTAGTTTTGGTTTTTTTAAAGGAAGAATAGCTGCAATATTCGAAGCTGTCACAGTTATGAAACTCGCGGTTATGAAGTGGCCCATTTCACGTGCTAGTCAATTAGGTATTTACAGCAACTGTCGTTAAAGTTCTATTCGATTTTAAAATTTACATCGTGAGGTTCTGGGTTAAAATCCCGGTCAAAATTATGTATGTGTGTGCTGTTAGTTTAGATCAGTTTAATGTGTAACGTGTAAGAACCCTCGAACTTTAATTAGATGAATGGCTTAGCAATGGAACATTAATAAATAAAATTTTAAAATACTATCAGGACGTTTAAGACAATGTTTCTCTAAACTCTGTTCCTGATTTAAGGATAAAACTAAACTTTACAGATAGAACAAATTTTATTAAAAATATCCACACAATTATCTTCATTCATTTCATTTATTAAAGCGAGTGATCAAGCATATGTCAAAATAAATTCTGGATAAAAAACAGAATGAATATTGCTTTAAAGTTTTCACTTTTGTGCATGCAGTCAAATTTAGAGCGGAAGAGAAGCCTAATAATAACTACACATATGAACCCCTTGAAAATATTTTATGACAGTAATACCATGTTATTTTTTTTTTAATTGAACGGGTAAAAGTTACAGTGGGGTAAGTAACTTCTCCGACCGTACTGTGTAAGTTCAATTCACTTCAAGCCTATGCAATACATTCGGGAGCAAAAAAATGCTGCACCGTTATCTTAGTGCCAAATATACCGGGTGTCACCTGCATCCAAAGTTAGCATAGAGACTTGAATTAAATTCAAATTTTTGAGTGTTTGAAAAAAAAAGTGACCTACACTACCAACTTTTAACAAGTCTTATTTCCGTCTGACCGATAAAAAACAACGATCAGTTCGGACATGGGAAAAAGGGGTTGGGGGAAGGGGGAGTTGATGGTGGATTCGGTTACTTTTCATTCATCGGCACAAGTGGAACAGTTCGTTAACGAACCGAGTGGACTGAGCAGGCGGGGGTGAATGAGGGGGGGGGAGGGCGGGGGACACGCGGAGCCCACGTGTCCCGTTTACGTAACTTCTCGTCCCGGGAGCCCGTCGTAGGAGACGCCGCTCGCCGGCCCGTTATCTCCCGCGCCTCGAACAAACACTCAAACACTCCCGGCGCCGTTGGTTCCCTCCATTTCTCTCCCCCCCCCCTCCTACTCCTCCCGGTCCCCAAGGGAGTCACGAGGAGAACAGCCACTTCCCCCCCCCCCTTCTCCCCTGTGGGGACGTCACGCCACTGGGTGGCTGACAGACAGCAGCGTACCGCGTGACGAATAAGACATCCACGTGAAGGAAATGCTGGTCCGCGCGACAAAACAAACGATCAACGTGTCGAAGCAGTGGTCCACGTGTCAAAATCACACAATGGAGGGAAAACAATTTTTTTTTGACGTGACGTCTAATAAATCGATGAACGCTGACTGCACGCACGAAAAAGGATGACTCATTGTCCCGTTACGCTCATTGTCCCGTTACGCTCATTGTACGCTTGCGCCGCATCTATCTCTCTTCCACTCGACTGTTTATAAAGTGAAGTGAAAAAATAATGTGGTTTTCATTGCTTATTACAACAACAATTTCGCAATAAAGGTTAATTATTCTTGCATTTTAAATATCCATTACTAGTATAATTTCAAGTATTTATTCTTTTATTATTAAAATAAAAATGATTCAATTTTATTCATAAAGTATGCAATCATTTCATCAATGTTTTGTTATGACGTTGTCACGTTAAACTATCGTCCGTAAACCGACTTTACCGACAACCAATTTTTTTACTTCGTTAATAAGCATGAAATGTACTTTTATGACCCTATTTATGGCCACTGAACAGTTCTAATTAGAGATTAGTCTTCTCTCATCAAACAAATATTAGGACAAATTCTCTAGTAGTGGTAGTGTTAGGTTCTACCTTTCGTAATTGGCTATTTTGTGTTTTTAAAGTATTGCCATTTTTATAAAAAAAATTTGGGGAGACGAAGATGATAATGGTCTCTTCGCTTGACAAATGGGGGGATCCCATAACCGCAGACCTCCGAAACAGGTCTATCCGAGATATTATACTCTTACAGCTACTCCCTCCCTTACAAAAATTCTAGCTGAATCTATGAGATCACGAACTAGTATCAGAATAAATAGTTTGCAAACCCATTCGTCACAAAATCTGTGGAACAGCTGTAGCTATTACCTAAATTGGTATAAATTAAAGTAAATATGTAACACTCGCCCTGCTGAAAGTACGGACAATGTGATAGCTATCAATGTTTGTGTTTTGGGAATTTGCGTCACTAAGAATGATAATGCTCACAAACAATGACCAACCCTACGAAGTTTCTTTTCAAACAACACTGTTGACAGAACAACAGGGAATGAACTGAATTTGCAATAGCAGAACAACTAGAACGAATGTTGATGCGATCTGGTATTGATTTACTAAGTTACTACTGGTTTATCGATTAACATCTTGTTAAATGAAATAAGTAAAATTAAACAATAACAGCTCCCAATGAAAAAAAAAATGCAAGCAGGATGTCAAATAATCTTACCCTAATGGTACCTAATTTTATCTTAATGGGGAGCGACAGTGTACTCGTAGTTTTAAAAGGTCGAAAGTACTGAAATTCGACCGAATGAAAAGCAAGTAGCTAACTTTTTGGTGTAAATCCCATGACATCAAAAGATCTAAATATATACACCAGTGCAGTGGGTCGTAAATGACACAACAGTATAGTTGTCGAAATAATAGTGGAAATTCCGGGGTGTTGAAACAGGGAAACCTGGAAATTTTACGGATTCATTTGGTGTCAGGCTAAAATTCATAGTCCTAAATAGTCAGTCTACCCACATATGCTCTCCTATTGGCTCATTTATTACTGTAGAGCCACCTCCCCTTAATTGAAGTGGATTGATGTGATTTGGTAACTACTGGTAGCTGGTAGTTTTACTGGCCCCACATCCGTAGAGGGCGTGTCCAAACAATACACCGTCATACAATCATCGAACTAATTGCAAAAAGGGGTACATGTTTACAGTCTACATTGCGACCAAACTGATCCCCGAAAAATTTCCACGACTAGTCGTTTTGATGTTTCTTTTGAGTACTGACGAGTTTGCGACAAGTGAGCATGACTCAGACTTTAACAGGTCTTCATGGCTCTGTATCTCTGGGGAAAATCACCCCGTGTTTTTCTTCCTTCAAATGGGTCGTATTTACGAAGCGTCTGAAGGATGGCTGAGGTTTCCCGCCCCGAGGTGTGGGCCGGCCAGTTAGCACCGACGACGGGTTATTTGGAAAAGACGTCGGTAGCTGTCGGTCCCGACGTGAATCACCGGCGTCTCGAGAGACACAAGAAGAATTCCCTCATTTATATTTCGGAGCAGGGAAGGGAAGGGAAGAGGGAAAGTAGTTCGGACAAACAAATAACGTGTTCCGCGGTGCGGGCGGCCCCGCGTATTATTTTTTTTTTTTTGCTTGTTTGAGAAGGTAACATTCGGGGAGGAGTGTTCTCCGTCGACGTCCGTCACGTGTTGAGTCCGGAGGGACGCCGGTGATGAATGCGTCTCCCGACTGACTGACTGACGTCAGGGGAGTCATCGCGCGCTCCTTCCCTGGAGCCCGGATAACCCCCTGTCGTCGCGTCCCCTCCTCTACCCTCCCTAGAGGCCTGACTGTCGTCAGCGTCGGTCAGCGCGACCGCGAGTTTACCCTCCGGCGTTGTGAGTCAGGGCACGAGGAGGAGGGCGCGCCGCGCGCGTGTGTGTGCGCGCACGTGACTGATCGGCCACTCCCGGAGATGCGCAGACGCACGAGGGACGGGAAATACACACGACCGCCCACGGCCCGTCCACGCTTACCTCGACGGCGCGGAAGGCTGGTGTACTTGCGTTGGCGAGCTGGGACGTTCAGGGGCCCCGCCCACCCGGGCACACACACACACACACACACGGTGCGCAGAGCTGAATCCACGAATCCACGAATCCACGAATAATTCCGGTCTCTAGTCATAAGATTACAACCCTTGCCGTACCAAAATCTCTGAGAAGTTGTAAGAAAAATAGGTAATATTCCCCTTCCCTGTTCCATTTTGAGCTGGATACTCCCTTGTCTACACATTCAAATGTTTTGCAATCTTACATTTTTGTTGCGTAATTTTTCTAGAATAACTAGTAGGGCTACGATTATTTCGGGGATTCATTTCACTCCAGGCTAGATTCAGCTTGTCTATAATGTAATCAAGTATTTTTTAGAACAACGCGATTTCAAAACTAATCGATATATCCGAGTGGGGTCTGCTTACGCAAAGCATTTTAAGAGTTCGCCGAGGGCCGGAAAGTACTTTTGATTTCGAATTAAGTTTTTTAACTGTCTTTTTAGAATAGTGAAAATGGCTAAAAACGCGTGTTTTCAGAGTAATTTTTAGACGTAAAACAACCGGTACAGATTCTTGAAAGCACTTAAGGGACTTGCATTACACATTTATCTTCATTTCTTCACCATATAATTTCACGATCACCGCTCAAATATCACAGTTTTCCTGTGAAGACGAGAAGACTGCACGCCAGTTCAGGCTTAGAGGCTATACCGCGCTAGAAGCACCAGCGAGCGTCGCGCTTATCATCCCGCCTCACCAAAACACATACACCCCTTAATTGCGACGCTCGCTGGTGCTTCTAGCGTGGTATCGTCTCATTTTAACACACCACCAAACAAATACTCGAATTTGTCCGACCTCTGACAACAGTTTTGGCCAAAACTGGCAAACGACTGTGAAGGCCTCTCGCAGGTCATTGCACTAATGAAAAATTTCTGGTCCATACTGATGTGTGGAAAACATTTTTGACGTGACAACGTCTAATAAATCGATGAACGCCGGCTGCACGCACGAAAAAGGATGACTCATTGTCCCGTTACGCTCATTGTACGCTTGCGCCGCATCTATCTCTCTTCCATTCTATTGGAACAACCATCGATTTGACTTTTTCGAGGCACATTAAACTTGAAACACTCCCATTCGTTTCCTACTTTTCCTATCATCGTCCTATCCTTAACAGAATAACACAGATTGGAAAAAGTTAAATAGCAAACATGTATAAAAGTTATAGTTAAAATAATCTGTTCGTTAACGTAATAAACATATTTGAATTAATGAGTGCAAATAAAAGTTTATTTATGGATTAAATTGTAGATTTCATTTCACTCCTTCCTTGTATCCATAAAAAATAGTGATTATTCAATAAAAATTATTCAATTTTATTTATAAAAGTATGCAATAATTTCATCAATGTTTTGTTATATCGTTGTCACGTTAAACTATCGTCCGTAAACCGACTTTACGGACAACCAATTTTTAATATTTCCCCCACCAAGAATGGAGTTGGCACAAGATGGAAGCCGATCAACAAATGACACCGTCGTGATTTAGTACAAGAATGTGTATTCTATCCTGGTGATGAAAAGTAACGCAAATTTTGCTGGTCGGTAGCGATCAGCAGAGAACTGAAAATTTTGCGTTATTTTTTTTTTGAGCCAGACTTTATAATCCACAAACGTGCGTATAGTCAAGTCGATGCCACGTGTTCATTGGCTACTGCCACATTTCGCCTTCTCTCCGGGTTGCTAATGATTTGGTCAGATGTTTTCTTAAAGGACTTTTTGTTTTTTTTCGGCTGGTGTCACACGATGCGTTTCTGCCGCTACGGCCGAAATTCCCGCAGACGCAATTCCAGTATGGAAGCGATTGCCTTTGAGGAAAAAAAAATACTGTGTCGGATTTGACTCACAGCCTCACAAAGTAGGTCGAGGAAAGAGAAATATACAAAATTAACTGTCGTGAAGTCTTTGCTTTACTGACCATCAGCCTCTTGTTCACATCCTTGGCGAACATTTCGGCATTCCTCAATTACAGCGATAGGCAGGTTTCCCCCCCTCCCCCCAAGGTGTTTTTTATGTTGCGAAAAATGTAAAAAAAAAAGCCCTCTCGACCGGTTTTCTTAGGCCCGTTCTTCAATGACAAGTAAACATAGACAAATTTCACGGAACAGAGTTTCTACAGCAGCACGCAGATTGAGGCAGTGCCGGCAACGCCGAGCTCTTACGTTTACGTTGCTCCGAGCGACCAATAAAAGCCGAGTATTTGACTACGGTGGTAGCCATGTTCGTTCATGTTCTAAATAAGTTAAAAATTGTTTCAAGTACAAGCATATCTAGTGTTCTATTTTGACTTTGTGGTTTATTATTATTATTATTATTATTATGTAAATTTCTGCCCTTATGATATCGAAGTATACTATATATTTTAAATCAAAATTAATAATTCGTAACCTTGAAATACAATCTCATAGTTGCCAACATTTACTATCAGGTTGTTAGTTTGTCTCTAAATCCCGCAGCTCTCGTATTTCAAAAAAAAAAAAAAAAAGTGTTAGTTCTATAATTGAGTTGCCACACTTTATCTTCCTTGCTTTGTGGGGCGACGACTATATGGCAGGCCGACGATGACGTAGTGCTCCAGTTGCGTGCGTCCCAGGACTGTACGCGCCCTGGCGCCGCCTGCGAGTATCACAATTGATAACATTGGCGTGCGCGATGCCCCCCCTCCCCCGACCACAACGGTCCGGGCAGTCGAGGTATAAATACCTGGGCCGTCTCTCGCTTAGGGCTGTCCATGCGTCTCTCTCTCTCTCTCTCTCTTTCTCTCTCTTTCTCTCTCTCTCATACCACCGTCCATTGGCACCATCACGAACTATACGGATATTTCGCGGGGAAAAGTTGATATCACACGTAAATAGGTACAAGTACTTTTCTGCCATAGTCTGTCGGGCAGTCCTACTATCTTTAAAACTGCACAACATTTTTATTATGGCTTGGCGACTTATGTAAGTGTTATTTATATTCAATGGCAATATTGTGTTCAGATTCTTTCCCGGGCAATTATCTTTGAATATATATACTGTATAGAAGTCGCCAGCCCAGGTTAAAAATTCTAATACGGTTTTGAGGTAGTTGGTTAATTCACCGCCGCAATCGCCACCATCTCTAGGGCATCGACTTGTGGTGGTCCCTAGCGGACAAGTGTCGAACTCTTCAAACACCCCTTCCCCCTCCCGCTGAACGACCGTGAGCTGCAGCGAATGATAGATGGGGGGTGCGGGGAATGACAGCGGGCAACAGCGCTGCGCTCTAACGTGTAAATAAGAACTAAGACGATACAGGGCGTTACGGCAGCGCACTGCAGCGGTGAAGTTCCCAAGCTGCTCATCATACGCATCTGAAAAACGTAGAGTAAATCCTATCCACTCGCGACTTCTATACAGTATATATATTCAAAGCAATTATGCTTAGTGTTCCCCCAGTACCTACATTATTTAAAGTTACTAGCTGCAGTACCCTGCGTTGCCCGAGCTAAACACATGGAGCTTTATTGTCTGCGAGTTAAAGCAAACTGGATAGCGCTATATGACAGTGTGTTGTACATAGAGAAATGTCACACAATTAGTGTTTGTATGTTTATGACATGATTTTTTGTTTACTCATGGCGATCGGTTATTTATTATTTATTATTAATTATAAATTATTAAGACCATTAATCGAAATAAAAACTATCCTATCTCTATTGGAAAAAATTACACATAAATGCCAATTTACATCGAAATCGGTGGACTTGGTGAAGAGTTCACTGGAAACAAACATCAGGACACTGGATTTATATATATATTAAGATTTGCAAACCGTTCCCTGAATAGCTTTTCAGTACTAACAAAATAAAGTCCAGTTGTTGAATATGCGATTATATTATCTACGGTTTATTTAAACGTTCATGCTTGTATGAAACATCGATAAAAATTTAAAAATTACGTACAAATCTTCGTGAGCGCGACAAGAAATATTAAGAATTGTTTCTACACCGACAGAAACAACAGTAAATTCACTAACAATGTTTCTGTACCAATTTAAAATATTTTACTGTGGTATTTATCGTAAACTATTTCTTGGCAACTGGTTTCAAATTTACTTTTTGACGTGACGTCTAATAAATCGATGAACGCCGGCTGCACGCACGAAAGTGTCCCGTTACGCACATTGTCCCGTTACGCTGTGTCCCGTTACGCTCATTGTACGCTTGCGCAGCATCTATCTCTCTTACACTCGATTGGAACAACCATCGATTTGACGTTTTCGAGGCACATTAAACTTGAAACACTCCCATTCGTTTCCTACTTTTCCTATCATCGTCCTATCCTTAACAGAATTACACAGATTGGAAGAAGTTAAATAGCAAACATGTATAAAAGTTATAGTTAAAATAATCTCTTCGTTAAAGTAATAAACATATTTGAATTAATGAGCGCAAATAAAAGTAAATTTATCAATTAAATTGTAGATTTCATTTTACTCCTTCTTTGTATCCATACAAAATAGTGAATATTCAATAAAAATGATTAAATTTTAATCATAAAAGTATGCAATCATTTCATCAATGTTTTGTTATGACGTCACGTTAAACTATCGTCCGTAAACCGACTTTACAGAGAACCAATTTTTATTTTATTTTGCAAAAGGTAAAAATAAAGAATAAATCCTGTCCACCAAGACTTAGAAAGGGGAGGGGGGGGGAGCTGTTTTCCTCGAAGCGCTCGCATATGACGTCACGAGTCACCTGACCAGCGCCAAGAAGAAAACAGCTCGTATAACGATAAAAACGTCTGCAGGACGGCAGCCGGCGCCGGCGCCTGGTTTACGGGCGCGGAGCTTCGAGGAAGAACGTTAAAACCCACAGGCTCTTCAATCCGGCGTCCTTGGGTTCGACGCATTCCGTAATCGGGCACATTTAAAAGCCGTCGCTTTTTTCACCCGGGTGGTGTCGGTAGGCCAGAATATCAACAGCCCGTCGCCTCTTGTGACCTGCAGCCAATAAGAAGGCCCGAAAAATTTTATCCGTCCGTCCGTCAGAAGCTTGGTACCTAACTTAATACCTTTGACAGACGAGCGGGTGAAATTTTAACCTCCAAATGCCATCTAGATGTTTGCGTGTCAAATCACATATAAGAAGGTGTATATTATGGGAAGTATGCTACTTCCAAAATTATTCTTTGACTTACCTTTCAATAGCTGTTTTTGGAAGAAGAAAAAAATTGGTCCGAAGTTGCCTGGCTTCTGGGCTGTAGCCGCGTCGAAGGTGAAGATATCACCGACGTTTCGGTCGACTTTGAAGTCGCCATCATCAGGGAGCATTTACTTACTTACGTAGACGTATATACCTGCTCCCTGATGATGGCGACTGCAACGTCGACCGAAACGTCGGTAATATCTTCACCTTCGACGCGCCTACAACCCATAAGCCAAGAAACAATTGCCGCAAAAGCGTGCGATCTTCATTAAAAATGGTCTGCGTCACAAAAATGTATTAAGCATGGTTGCTCTGGAAATGTGAAAATAAATACCAAAGTGGAAAAAAAAAAGTTAATGAGTTATATAAGTGCTTAGTTTAAGTGATTGTTTAAGTAATATAATTACATAAGAGGATTATTTTTCATAAAATTTAAGTTTTCTCAACAGTTGTCGAAAGTACTACCAATCCTTCTGCAATACTGTTATTTGTCGAATATGTTTGTGATAGCGTTCGTAAACAATCCTCGCGTGTAGCTTTGCAAGTGATAGTTGAAGAATTAGTAAAAAATAAGTAAAAAGCTTGTAGTGTTATTGCTCAACATCAGCAGCGGTCAACTATTTGATTGTACAAGAAAATCCTATAATCCTATATGCCTTTGCTGAACGGTGCAGCTCTATTGAAGGTTCGTGTGACCGATCACTCCGGTGTAAAATCGACCCGGTCAGCCAATTAGAGCTGGACGGATAGCAAAATCAGTTCTGAAGCGACCACGGCTGGTCTCCTAGACAAAATAAATAGTTGCGACGTGATAGGCAACGCTGTGCAAGACACCAAGGAGGACGTAAACACGGATGAGTTACCGTGGGCGAAATAATGGCACATCATCTTTCTTCAGCTCTTTCAAGGACATAACTTCAGCGCAGCACAATCGTTCCCTCGCGACCCGACTGAGTAATGATTGACACTGATGCTTGTCTGCTATTGAAAATTACGGGACGCTTACGATCTGGCTTCGTCGGAGGAGGATGAAAGGAATCAAGGATGTACCCGGAGGTGGATGGCGTCATCTGCGATTTCTGCTGCTTGTGTAACGCGAGACTGGTGCGTGGATACGGATTGGTGCCAGTCGTTGCCATGGCGACTGGTTGTTTGTGTGGCCTCTGTGTGCGTGAGATGCGCGCGAACTCCAGTCATCGGCTGTTCTGTTCACTTGGGAAACTAAAAAAAAAAAAAATTGCCGGTGTTATAAAAGAAAATGAATGCCGGGTGAGATTTACTGAAACGCTAAAGAAAATCCTCGCAGGTATCATAAAGAGTGTACGTACACTGTAAATATTTCAAAAGGATATTATTATCTGGTAACATTTTCTCACGTATTAAAAAAAATATACCTATTTACTAGCTGTAAACGGTGAATATTTTTCTCGCGGAGTTGGCGGGACTGGCGACAGTTGAAACGAGGCGTCGAAACAGTTGCGCGTGTTGTTTTATGCTAAAGAACGTCTTCCAAATCTGTTACACGTCGGATAACGGTCGAAGGATCTCGAGAATTTTCGAGATGGAATCTCGAGCAGCAACTCGGTAGTCGGGGGAGGCACGGAACCGGGAACGTTCGAAAAACACGGGCTCGATTTAAAATTACTCCGCTCGCAGCCGCAGATAACGTCTCACTCCAAGACTCGTGACTACAGCAGGAGTATTGTATCCTCCGGACTTGCTGCCAAAATCTGATCGCCTGTGGAGATGCAGAACTGCCAACTGTTATCACCGGAATCGCGGGGAAGTCTGCCAGAAACACAGTACAATAGAATGTCCATCATTGTCATGGCGGTGTAAAAAAGAATTATGTATAGATCTACATGGAAAAAAAAATTCCGTTAGGACGTTTTGTTCATGGAAGGACACACTAATTATTATAATTAGTTTCTTTCACTGTAGATTTTTATTCTGTAAATGGAACATAAATATTCATATAACATTAAAGATATTTTTAAATTTGTACGTTTACATGAAAACAATTGTATCACTACAGAATAGTGTTCGCAGTAATACTGGGTTTGGATTATTACCCAGGCATTAATGCTTTGTGTTGTTGTAGTACCTGCAATAGTTAGTTATTTGTAAACCGTTCCCTGATAACTTCTAGTATTAACTGCGCACATTAATAAGCATTGATTAATCATTTGTATTTTCCATGGTTTAAAAAAAAATTATACTTGAATGAAACATCAAATAAAAAAAAATAGTGCTGAATATTATCAAATGATGTTCTTTATGAAATACGACAAGAAAACATATTTAAAAAATTCTCATTACAAATTTTCCTCTTAAAATAAAATTGTAAAATTGTAAAATTGTGTACAAATTTTTTTTTGCTTAGCTTTTTTTGTGCTGACGACAGAGCACAACGAAAAAAGAACGGCGCTGAAAAAGCATAATTGGAAACAGAGAGTAACTTACCGTCTTGCAACTACACATATTTTGATACCGCTTGCAGTGAAGCTCTGTGTTGTTATTATTGTTATTTGGCTTCGCCCACTTTTAAAAGTCAACACTTGTGAACCGGTGTGATTATCGTTGACAGTTGCAGTCGCTAGTGTGGAATAATCAGTTAGTGAATATTATGTGGTCGCGACACGGTGTAGAAAAGTCTGGGAGGATAATGGTCACACCTTGTCATCCCAAAAAGTGTTTTGACGTGACGTCGATTAAATCGATGAACGCCGGCTGCACGCACGAAAAAGTGTCCCGTTACTCACATTTTCCGTTACGTTCTGTCCCGTTACGCTCATTGTACGCTTGCGCCGCATCTATCTCTCTTCCACTCGACAGTTTATAAAGTGAAGTGAAAAGTTGATGTGGTTTTCATTGCTTATTCCAGCAACAATTTCGGCAATAAAGGTTAATTATTCTTGCATTTTAGAAATCTGATTACTAGTATAATTTCAAGTATTTATTCTTTTATTATTAAAATAAAAATGATTCAATTTTATTCATGAAGTATGCAATCATTTCATCAATGTTTTGTTATGACGTCACGTTAAACTATCGTCCGTAAACCGACTTTACAGACAACCAATTTTTTTATTAGAACCACAAGATTGGAATTTAAGCGAAAAAAAAAATGAAAAAAAAAAATGGCGGGGCTGGCCCTTGAAGACACACTGCAGACTAATGCGGACCGAGGACCAGACACGCTGAAGTACACACACACACACCTCGCAGTCGGATCAGAGGCGCCAGGGCGCCGTGGCCGGTACGTCAGGCGGTTATAATTAGACCCGGGCGGCGATTATCTGCCCCGCAGACCTCCGCCTCCACTCCCCCAGAGACGGCCTTCGAGTGGACGTTACCCCCCCCCCCCTCCTGACACGCGGTGCGCACAGCATTCAGGGAAAACAACGCGATCTGGAAACTGCTCGAGATATCCCAACGGAGTCTGCTTACGAAAAGCATTCGTGAGTGCCCCGAGGGTCGAAAAGTACTTTTTTTTTGACGTGACAACGTCTAATAAATCGATGAACGCCGGCTGCACGCACGAAAAAGTGTTCCGTTACGTACATTGTCCCGTTACGCTGGGTCCCGTTACGCTCGTTTTACGCTTGCGCCTCATATATCTCTCTTCCACTCGATTGGAACAACCATCGATTTCACTTGTTTGAGGCACATTAAACTTGAAACACTCCCATTCGTTTCCTACTTTTCCGATCATCGTCCTATCCTTAACAGAATAACACAGATTGGAAGAAGTTAAATAGCAAACATGTATAGAAGTTATAGTTAAAATAATCTCTTCGTTAAAGTAATAAACATATTTGAATTAATGAGTGCAAATAAAAGTAAATTTATCGATTGAATTGTAGATTTCATTTCACTCTTTCTTTGTATCCATACAAAATAGTGATATTTCAATAAAAATGATTAAATTTTATTCATAAAAGTATGCAATCACTTCATCAATGTTTTGTTATGACGTCACGTTAAACTATCGTCCGTAAACTGACTTTACAGACAACCAATTTTTTATTTCGGATCATGTTTTTTAAATGTGTTATAATGTCTAAAAGGAGTGTTATCAGAGTAAATTTCAGGCATAAAACAACCGGTACAGATTCTTGAAAGCGCTCGAGGGGCTTTCATTTCACCTTTACCTTCATTTCTCCGCCATATAATGTTACGGTCACAGCTCAAATGTCGTAATTGTCTTGTGGACGAGAAGGCAGCGCGCCAGTCCAGAGGCGACAGCTCGCTAGAAGCACCAGCGAGCGTCGCGCTTATCAACACACCTCACCGACACACATGTGTAACATCTTGCTCTCGGTACACCGCATTTGGCGGGAGTAATTTCGTGAATACGACGGAAGTAAAGGGACGGAAATGTGTAACAACCACGGTGTTGTCATCTGTGGCGGATGGTGCCAACAAAAGTTTACAAATTCAAATTCAAAAACTTTGTTGTATTAACAGTTTAATGAATTTCAACAAGATGTCCAGTGTTTTAATAAAAGTCATTGTCGAAATTTAGGTCCAAAGCCAGGGTTTAGTATTTTTTTCAAACCTTATTTTAAAACTTATATCGGAACCGTTTCTATTAGTATAATATTTCCGATTCGATAGTCGACATAGCGAACGTGCTGTTATCTGCGTGTGATGGTGGCAAGTCATGTTTACGATTCCGGTACCGAATTCTAGCGGCGGTTGCGTAAAGCACGTATGTGATTGGAAATATATTTGCGTATATTTATCACGCTCGTTATTGCACAGCGTGACGTAATGCCATGCGGCTTTTCTAATACGATGTAAATACATAGTGTGTGATACGAATCCGTTCCTGGAAGTTATTTGTTTAAAGTGAGTGTTAAGAAATAATTTCTGAAATTTATATTATAATGTCGTTTTAAAATTTGAGTATCATTCCTTTTGATACCATGTTAATTAATATTTTTAAATTGGGAAATAAGAAATTTACGAACTAAATTATACAAAAAAAAATGTTCACTAAAAATTAATACTTAATGTATTCAATTAGTCCAATCTGTACCCGACTGTAATATTTTAAAAACAATTTTGTTCCCAAACGAGGTTATATATTACACATCACATCAGTGGCGAGTACTAAAATTGAGGTTTTTCGAAGGGACATTTATAAAATTTTAATTTCGATGCCTCCCGTGTATTTGTTCTGTCACAAATATTTAAACATATATTCACAAAGTGTAATATAATGGGTGTAAAAGATAACGCAAATATTCGTAATTACCATCACTTGCGCGAATTTTTAGGCTATACCCGTTATAGCACACTTAGTGCATATCTGCGCACAGTGACAGAACGACAAGTGCTACGGGGTTATCGTGTTGAGATTTTATAAATAGCCCTTAAATAACGGTGATATCGGAAAAACGGAAAACAATCAACACAGCGTGTGAGATCGAACCCTAAGACGCCCTGCCTCGTCAGGGTTTGTATCTGTGTTAGTGAGGCGTGGAAGATAAGGTCGACGCTCGCTGGTGCTTCTAGCGCGGTGTCGCCTCTAAGCGCAAGGCTGCTAAATTGGCGCGCAATAGGGCAACTATGAAAACTGAGCGATAACCGTTACATTACACAGCGTGGAAATGAAGATAGAGGTGTTCTAAGTACGTTTTATGACTAAACATTATTCGGAAAAACGCGCGTTCTGGCCCCATTCACTCTCCCAAGCATACAGTTTTAAAAACGAAATACGAAAGCAGAACTACCCATTCGCCCTCAGCTTAAACGCTTTCGTGAACAGACCTCACTCGGCAGGGGCGCAAATATGTAGGACTTGCAAGAAATAAGGTCACACGAAAATTATTTGAGAGAGAGAGAGAGAGAGAGAGAGAGAGAGGATAAGAGAGAGTTCTGCGCGTGGGTTTTAAGAGCGTGCATCAGATGAAGTTAAACTTTCTAATACAGTCATCCAGGATTCGGAAGATTACAACTATACTTTTACACATTTAGCATTTCTGTTGACGCATTAAAAGAATTTAAATGTTGGTGAACATTTTAAATGAATAACATTTTGAAAATATCAATTGAAAGTTGCTTTAAAAGCATACTGTAATTGCCATTTTACGCCATTTTCAAACGGCGTTGTAGCCAAGAAATAAAGACAAATCTCCATTCTGTTTTAATAGGCAAAAATTGTAGTTCCTCGCCAGAAACTTTGTCGCTTTGTCCCCCATTGTCACCACGACAAATTTCGAGTAATCTTCCTAAAGCGAAGGCACTGCATATTATAGCATACTGCTGGGCGCGCCGGACTGCCGTGTCTGTGTGAGAATGGAACAAGAGATACTCGCGGTTCCTATCTTGGAATGCGAAGAAGCGTCAAAGAGGAGACGAATAAATATTGCTTCCTGACCCGGCGCGCCGCGGCGTTGCTGCGTAAGCTAAGATTACGAGGAAGTATTACCACCCTCGTAAATAACCAAAAGAAAGATTTTTGTATTGTAAATTTGTAAATGTTATATTTTCCTAACTCTGCTAATTTAGTGTGTTTTAAAGGATAACTATATAATAAAATAAGCTTAATTAAGTTGTAAGTAAGTTTATTAAAAGTTAATTGCAATTTTGAATGTAGTAATAAGCCGCACGATGACTGGTTGTTAGACTGTAATGTATAACTAAGTGTCTAAATTTTGGCTGTTAGGGTGTACAGAGAGTTTCAATCCTCCAATGAATACATACGAATGTGTTTAGATGTAGCACCAATACTTGGTGACCAAGTACTAAACAGCTACCGTAAAACGGGGTGAGAATGCGACTGCATGGGTGAGAATGTGACAACACACATTTCTGTCCTTGAGTGCACTCCTGGTGAGTCACAGCAAAGTTATTTTTTCGATCAATTAATCGTTGAATTCTTTAGATTTCGATACATGCGATGGAAGTGTTTTTGTTGTCATACTATCTATGGCCTATTTGTATGAATTTTTTCTGCAAAGTTGGGAAATAAACGTGTTGTTTAAATATAGAAAAAGTGTTCCAGAAAAGGGATATTCCGATGTTTCATACATAAAGGTAAAATTGGTTTTTGTTAACTACAATTAATACCAAGTTATTTGCTGTATAAATTATCTGAATATTATGAAACTGTAATTTTTGAAAGAAGGTTAAGTAAAAAATGTGCATTTGAAGGGGTGAGAATGTGACATCAGTGTCACCAATTCCAATTTTAAAAAGTCACAAAATCCCTCATAACATAGACAAGATATTCAAATTATCTGAAAGACTAACTAAAATAAATAATTTAAGATTTTAGAAAGACTTATAACTTTATGTTAAATGCTTTATCAGCGACATTTTGTAAGATTGTTTATTTATCAATGTTCTTTGGTATTGATGTTTTTGTTCATTCTTTCAGAATTAACTACAGTTTTTACCTGGTAGTTGTTTCCAGTATGGCACGCAATTACAAAAAAAAAGTTGGCGGCAGAACGTATCGTAATTGGACAGATGACCAATTAAAGGCTGCAATTGAAGACATTAAATCTAAAAGAGAGAGTCTACGTTCAGCTTCTGAAAAGTCTGTTAACATTTGATTTCTATCATAATTAATTTTAAAGTTATTGTATAAAATATTAGGAGCACAAAGATAATGTTAATCGTTTAAATTTTCAGATATGGGATCCATAAAAACACTTTGTGGAAAAAAATGCATGGCGAATTGTCATCCAAAACAGGCGGACAACCTGTACTAACAGAGGAGGAAGAAAACGTAATTGTTGCTCATCTCATCACTGTTGCAACTTTTGGCTTCCCCTTCACCATTTTGGATCTTCGATTGGTGGTCAAATCATACCTTGACAGGTTAGGGCGAATTGAAAGAAGATTCCAACGTAACTTACCAGGTAAAGATTGGGCAGATTTGTTTTTGAGACGCCATAAAAAGGAGCTAACTCAGCGGACAGCTCGTACCATTTCACGAGTTCGTGCTGCATTAGATAAGGATGTTATTGTTGAGTATTTTAACCATTTAGGCAACAGTATTGATGGAGTGCCTCCTTCTCATATATGGAACTATGATGAGACGAATATAACGGACGACCCTGGAAATAAGAAAGTACTCGTCAAGAGAGGAACCAAATATCCCGATCAAATTAAAAATTCCACTAAGGCTTCAGTTTCTGTAATGATGTGTGGGAATGCAGCAGGGGAAATGGCCCCACCTTATGTCACCTACAAGGCTGAAGGACTCTATCAAAGTTGGACTGAGGGAGGACCACGTGGCACACGCTATAATCGCTCGAAAAGTGGTTGGTTTGATGCTAGGATATTTGAGGATTGGTTTGAGGGATTGATGCTCCCTATACTAAAAAAGCAAGATGGTGTTAAAATTTTAATAGGAGATAATTTAAGTTCTCACATAAATTATCATGTTGTTGAACTGTGTGAAGCTAATAACATAAGGTTTGTAGCATTGCCTCCCAATTCCACACACTTGTTGCAGCCATTAGATGTAGGGTTCTTTAGACCAATGAAGGGAGCATGGAGGAACATTTTAAATGAATGGAAAGAAAGTGACCAAGGTAGGAAGCTGAGAACAATCCCCAAAGAGAGTTTTCCTGTTTTTCTAAATATGTTAGTTGAAAATCTAAAAGAGAAGAGCAGCCAGAATTTAAAATCAGGTTTTCAAGCATGTGGCATAGTTCCTCTAAATCAGGACGCTGTTCTCAAAAAACTTGTTGGCAACGAGATGGCTTCAAGTGATCTCCGTGAACATGTGGCAGAGTCCTTTCTGAATGAGATGGAAAAGAAAAGAAAATCAGTTGTTTGTGTTGTGCAAAGGAAAAGGAAGAAAATTGATGTGCCACCTGGAAAAGGTTTCACCACCGCTGACATTCCTCACATGATCCAATCTCAACCTACCACTCTGATGGAAATTCAAGAGCAGCAACCTTCCACCTCTGGAGTAGTTCAAGAGATTCAGCAGAAGCCTCGTCAAACGAGCGGGACAAGGAAAAGGAAGGCCATAAAAAGGAAACAAAAAGATTTCTCATCTGAAGAGGAAGAGGAGAGTGAGAAAATAATTGATGATGAAAGTGAAGACAGCGTAAAAAGCAATTTTTTTCAAGATTCTTCTAATTCTTCTGAGGAGGACAAGTCTGAGGATGAACAAGAACCCCTCACTCCAGCACCTGTCTCTGAACCGCAATACGTAAAAGGAGATTATGTAGTGGTGACATATGAGGGAAAAAATTATCCTGGTATTGTCATTGACCTGGATGATGATGATATTCATGTATCGACCATGATTCCCTGTGGAAAGTACTGGAAATGGCCAGAAAAAGTCGATTCAATTTGGTACAAACGTCATGCTGTTTTATTCAAAGTTCCCCCACCTCGACAAATAAGTAAAAGAGCAGTGTTTTGCATAGACATGAAGCCTTAAATACACGTTGATGAATTGTAAACATTTTGTATTAACTTTATAATTGTATTGTGTCAATGTATGGTCTGTATCAGTAAATCACTGTATCGTAGTTCATTGTATTAAGCTAAAATGTTTTTGTGTATGTTTAACTTTATTTTTTCTTCAATGAACATGTGTTTTGTGGTCTAAAATACATTGTTTACTTATTTTTGTAAAGCAAAATGTAATTTATGGGGTTAGAATGTGACACTACTAACTTAGCAGCAAATATAATACAATATTGCTAACGTCACATTCTCACCCCACTCATTGGGGTGAGAATGTGACAAACAATTGTTTTAATAAAAACATTTTAAATCCATTTTTGAAAATTGATATTTTCAGAAAAGTAAGAAAAAGGTGTTATCCATCATAAATAAAATTTTCAGTCCATAAATATAAATACTGTAGTTTATATCGTATTTGTTAGCACTTCGAAAATTCCAATTCAAAGATAGTGTTGATGATTTTGGTAGTTGCTACCAGTGTAAAAAAATTAAGTACTTAATTATTTATGTCAATTACATCATATTTCTGCACGAATTAATTATTTTGAACTGATTGTTGCTACAATTTGACGCTTCATTTTCAACGAATATCCAAAAACCTATTCCACAAAGAATTTTTTTGTAAAACCATTTAGAGAGTTCAACAGTTTAATGGTAAACGATTGTTTTACCATTATAACTAAATTTATGTTATTTCTTTTAAAGGTCCTCTGATTCATAATGGTTCGTGTCAAAATAATTATATAGATTATCGAAATTAATTATAGGTTAAACCCGACATTCGTTTTTATGGATTTTATTGTCAATGTAATTAAATTAATTATAACTAAATTTGCTACTTGATTATAGGTATAGAGTTGATTTATTCAACCTGTGAAGTTAACTCGCCAATACATATTGATTTTTTTGATTGCTTGAATTAATACATTTTGCTTAAAACTTCACACCATTAAAGTATTATATAGTCTGAAGTTAATTTGAAACCAACAATTGAGAAGGTCATTTGCAATAAAACCTGTGTTCAGAAATTAGTTCAATTGCAATAATGTAACTTTTAAGTTCCAGAAAATATTTATATTTTAACTGGAAGTGACATTTAGTTCCATACTAAATGCCATTTTGTTTACGAAATGCGAACTGTGTTGCTATCAACACTACGTATTTTTTTATTTGTGCTTGTGGCTCAAATTGGGCATTACTAATTTATATATGAGAAACAAAATTGTTTGTTGAAAACGCAAAAAATTTGTTTCTGTTTTGAAAGAAGCAAATACATCATTGTTATTTTATACAGTAAGACTGTATAATGCACGGTGATTATAACTGATTAAAATTATGATCCATATATACTATCGTATAAAATGTGAACTAAGCTACTACGGAGATTGAAAAAAGAACTGTTGGAGACTTCAGCGTGTATCTTAGAGTGAAAACTACGGACCTATAATTGTCCTGCGAAATATCTTGCTTCGACTATTATGCTGGACCACGAACTTCAGGACAAGGGATAACTAAATCAAGAGCCCCATAATTCAAATTTCATAATACCTTGTAAGAACCTGGGTATACATGATGATAGTCAAACTCCGAATATAGAGTTGATGTCTATGGATCTACTGGTTATTTCTACTGCTACCTACCAACAAACGCCGTGACAATGAAGACATTTATGGAGTGTCATGACTATATGTTATGGTTGGACGAATAACTCCACGATATCCTTTGACTTATCTATGTTTGGAACTACAGAAGGATTAAAGTGGTATGAAGTTACTGTTAATTGACAGTGTAAATATGTATGTGAAGTGCTTTGAAATATTATAAGGTACTCCAAACGACGTGTTGCTTTGTAGATTTATTCCTAATTAATTAACGTAACATCAATATTATAATTTTCAATTTTCTGCACCAATTATTGTGAAGTAATTTTCTATAACTAGCATCTATGTAGAAAAGTTTATCCTAAAGTGCTTTACCCTGACAAGCCTGTGCAAGCTATATTTTGTTTTATTTAACTTTGAGTTCTCTGTAATTGATTAGGCTAGTCTAGAGTTGGTTTGTATAATCCCAGATAAAGCAAATTAAATGAATTTGAACTAATTTGGAATGTTAATATCTCCGACTTTGATTTTACATTGTTTCTCATAGAGGAAACTGAACCTTGTAATTTGGCGACATGTACTTCATGTTAAATTCATTGTCACATCCAGAGATTAGAGAAATATACAGATGGAGAATAAGGTCTGACTTTAGACGAGGGGGTTTAGATTATCTTATTTTGTCCGTAGTATTTAAAGATCATCAAAAAAAATTTGGTTGTCTGTAAAGTCGGTTTACGTACGATAGTTTAACGTGACGTCATAACAAAACATTGATGAAATGATTGCATACTTTATGAATAAAATTGAATCATTTTTATTGAATTGTCACTATTTTGTATGGATACAAAGAAGGAGTGAAATTAAATCCACAATTTAATTGATAAATTTACTTTATTTGCACTCATTAATTCAAATATGTTTATTACTTTAACGAAAATATTATTTTAACTATAACTTTTTGAATGAAAGTGGTTGTTTAGTTGGAATGTTCAATTGGCTCCATAAAATAGTCTATTCCCTTGCCCGTCGGTTAGGCGGTTCAACTTGATATTAAAATTTCTAAATATTTTTAAAATTCTCTTTTTTATTTTTATTTTTGTTTATTGCTCTTTATTTTGGAAAAATGGAAAAATCACCAAAAAAATTAATTAATAAAAAATAGTTTAGTTAAATTTAAAAGCTACTTTTGAAAAGCCCGCCTTAACCTATTTAATATAATAGTAGATTCATAGGCCAAACGAGTGGAAGATAGATGAAACACAAGCGTACAATGAACGCAACGGGACAATGAGCGTAACGGGACAATTAGTCATCCTTTTTCGTGCGTGCAGCCAGCGTTCATGGATTTATTAGACGTTGTCACGTCAATAAATAAATAAATTAATAAAAAAAATTGGTTGTCTGTAAAGTTGGTTTACGGAAGATAGTTTAACGTGACGTCATAACAAAACATTGATGAAATGATTGCATACTTTATGAATAAAACTGACTTATTTTAATTTTAATATTAAAAGAATAAACACTTGAAATTATACTAGTAATCAGATTTTTAAAATGCAAGAATAATTAACCTTTATTGCCGAAATTGTTGTTGTTATAAGCAATGAAAACCACATTAACTTTTCACTTCACTTAATAATCAGCCGACGAAACAGTTCACGTGTAGATGACTTCTTGTAATTAATTAAAAAAAACTGGCGTTTAGCTATAAAGTTTAAATATAATTATGAAAAAGTTTTCATATAAATAAACTATAATTAAATATCTATCATCAATTATATGAATCACTATAATTTTTTAGTCAATTGTAACATAACCTATTATTACTGCACTCGCCGATAGGGTAACGGAACACATCGTAACGGAACAATGAGCGCAACGGGACACAGCGTAACGGAACAATGTGCGTAACGGGACACTTTTTCGTGCGTGCAGCCGGAGTTCATCGATTTATTAGACGTTATCACGTCAAAAATAGTTTAGTTAAAGTACTAAATTTAAAAGCTAATTATTAATTAATAAAAAAAATAGTTTAGTTAAAGTACTAAATTTAAAAGCTACTTTTGAAAAGCCCGCCTTAACCTATTTAATATAATAGTAGATTCATAGGCCAATCTAGTGGATGAGAGATAGATGCGGCGCAAAGGTACAATGAGCGTAACGGAATAATGAGTCATCCTTTTTCGTGCGTGCAGCCGGCGTTCATAGATTTATTAGACGTTGTTACGTCAAAAATTAATATTTGCACTTATAGAAATTATTAACTAATTTGGAACATTTTCTATCATAGTTCCTAGTTTCGCATTACAACTATTTAAAAATGTATTCAAGTTAAAGTGCGGTATGAATTATAACACCATTTTTACTTTTGTGATTATAATATATTAATATGAAACAATACTAAATAGGATGAGTGAATCGCTGGAGTGTACATATATATACGTATGCGTAGCACTGTGGCTGTGGCTCGCATCGGTTATTGTGCGTCCGTGGTCTTGGGAAGGATTATCTTGACAAGGGGCCCCGCAAGGTTGGGGGAAGAAAGATAACACCTCGTGAATGGTGTGGAGAAGACCGTACGAGAGCGATAACTGACACGTTTTTGTCTCCTCCTTTTGCTCTCTTCGCGGTCACACACACACACCCAAATGCAGATGCTAGGCGCGAGCTGAGAACTTGCTGCTCTGATGAACGCTTAAGAGGCCGTGTCACAAATTTGCGCTCCTATCTATATCAATGTTATTTTAAAAGGCAGTTTTTCTCAAAGTCTATAAGAGGTAGGGGCCGGAAATTTTGCCTACTGAAAGTATACAATACATTTAACATAACCGCTTTTTTCAAATTTAGTTATCATATCATATATTATTTCTGTGATGAAAATAATATTATCAATATTTTGATTTGTCCAGATACATTGAAATTTTGCTTATATTTATAATTATTTAGCAAAAACTGAAAACGCCATTGAAATGTATTGCACATTACCTTCCGATCAGTGTCTTCATGATCAAGATGGGTTTATAAACCTGGGTGTAATCAAGTCTTTAACAATTACATGACAACATTTATACTTAATAATTTGGAGATATGCCTTTTCTATCCTCAGCCCCTGAGCTTTTACTATCTGGTCTGGCGACGGACCTGACACTCTTCAACCACCCCAGGGGTCTCCGATTGCACATCTTATCAAAAAAAAAAAGCTGTTCGTTCATTTGTTTTTGTGTTCGAGCGAAGGTTTACTTCTCCATAAGTGCCACAGACTACACACATTTATGCCAAGGGAATATTCCGCTGATGTGACGCTATACGAATGTATTATTCGCGACCATACAACTTTTTTGTTTGTCATCGGGAAAATGACGCCGCAGTTTGATTTTTTGTGGTGATATAAAATAAATTTTCTTGCTAGGGAATGTTCATTTTGAATTGAGCATTTTTAAATGTCAGCGTAGAATATGCTTATCTGCCCATTTTGTTTCTTTCCATAATAATGAGTAAAGTTAACATTGTCATAGACATTTTATTATATTCGTTTGCCGTCCAAGTACAAATGTCACACTATATCGCACGTAATTCTATTTTTTACTAATTTGTTAGTTGTCATTTTATTTAAGTTATAAATAACAGTAATAAAAATTATTACTTAATAGTCCAGAATAGAGATTGAGTTATTTTTCATTTAATAGGAGTTTAAAATATGGTACTACATACATATTTATATTATCTTGTTGTCTTCTTTGTAACTTTACTGGAAGAATGGCATTTGGTATGTATGTTAACTCACAATGAAAATACTTCAGAAGTACTCAATTAACAGTGAACAACCTAGGGCCTATACTAATTTCATTATGTTCATGAAATATAATTGATATTACTAATAATGAACTGTATGTGTTTTGCGTAGAGATATCGTACGAACTGTATGTGGTACAGACCAACATTAGCTAAGACTCTGTAAATAAGTAATTTCAGTTAATGTGTAGAGAATATTAAAAGTTAGAAATAATGATATATATATAAAACAATGCAGAGTAATCAGCATAAAAATAGAAGTTGTTTTTACGTAGCGCCTACTGGAATGTATATTTTGTGTTGAATTATGTGGTATGATTAGTATTCTCTTATTGTAAGATGTGTTTTGTTAAAATCTTATAAAACATCACTTACTGTTGAAGGATTTTCATTTTTTTGTGATGATCTTACTTAAACAAGTTTTAATTATATTACACATGTATATTTTAAAAGCATTTTAATGTATACTTATAGAATTGTAATAGGCTTTATACGGACTCTCACGATGCATGTGAGCATCTATAATTAATAGAGACCGGAAAAATTCGCGGATTCATTCGGCGATAGGCTAGAAGTCAAATACATATACCTTTTAGATGATTTTGCTATTGGCTTACTGTTCATCTGGACGAATCTCAACCAATTATAAAACACCAACCAAAGAAGGATCGAATCACAGACAAACAAGCTGAGACGACTAACAAGTCAGCAGCAAATGAACTGCCGTTATTTGCCCGAGTGTACAGGGGAATGTGCAGTCTATCCTGAAGGCCGTCGAAACCGCGAATTTTTCCGGTCCCTAATCTACATCAATATTATGGCCGTTTCACAAGATCAAATATTTATTGAATTCAATCTGTTGCATTCATTGTACATGATTTTCGATATGTACATTGAATTCAATACAAATTGAAGATGTTACTCAACTAAGCTTATTCTTATTAACTTATAAGTATTTTGTTTGTTCAGTACATAAAAGTAAAAGATTCGTTATTATTTAAATAATGAGCATCTTTAAGCAATAACGTTTTCAAAATATTTACATAAACATAATGGAATATATTTTTTAAATACTTTATATCTACGATCACATCAACGGCAGTATTATGTAATCAATGAGGTAATGAAATATCCTGAAAGGATATTTTCTTCTCTGTAAAGTAAATTTGTAATGCAGCCCTCTTAATGTTAGTCTTGTGAGTTATTTCGTCTTCTAATATGCTACAGCAATGTATAAAATTAAGTTTTGTTAGTGTTTTAGTCTTGTGTAATGTGATAAATTCAATATTTTTTTTGTATGTTCGTATTCATAAAGGTAGGCTACATATCGTATTAAGATAAATAGTAATATTTGTAAATTTAAATTCTTTGAAACAACGTCGATAAGAGGTTCACCTACCTCTGTTAAACTGTATGATGGTGCATTGTAAAAAATTAGGTAGTCTGACTTAAGTGAGATTGTATTTAGATTGTGTGTGATGCATATGCAATATCTAAGCATATGCATTTATGTTATTATCCTTTTAAAACGTTACATGATGAATTTCGTATACTTTTTAATGTCAACTAACATTATTTTTCACGGACTATTACATCCAGATAAAGAATAATTACCACATGTTTGAAGATTAATTGTATTCCGATACGTTTAAAGTATTAAAATTTTTAGTTTTAGTTTTAGATACGACTCATACTACATTTGTTAAAGTGAGGTTTCTTGATTCTGAATCCCTGCATCTGCAATTTCCTAGTGAGCCGCCGGTCAGATTGTCATCCTCTCAGATTGTCGAGGAACCAGATACATTTTTCGTCGAGTAAACTCGAGCTGTCAACCTTCCCACTAATCCTGTGATAAGGGTATAGTAGCTTTATCACGCGCTGCGGCTACAGTTCCTTCGGTTGAAAAAGCCACTAAATCTCACTGTTAAAAGAGAGAACTTCTAGAGCAGAATATTGGAAATAAACATTTACTGGATAGGGTGCTCGTATGTTTTATCCTGCCCATATGTTTTAAGCAAGCAATAAGCAGAAAACTTTAAAATATACACATTTTTGACGTGACAACGTCTAATAAAGCGATGAACGCCGGCTGCACGCACGAAAAAGTGTCACGTAACGCACATTGTCCCGTTACGCTGTGTCCCGTTACGCTCATTGTACGCTCGCGCCGCATCTATCTCTCTTCCACTCGATTGGAACAACCATCGATTTGACTTTTTCGAGGCACATTAAACTTGAAAAACTCCCATTCGTTTCCTACTTTTCCTATCATCGTCCTATCCTTAACATAATAGCACAGATTGTAAGAAGTTAAATAGCAAACATGTATAGAAATTATAGTTAAAATAATCTCTTCGTTAAAGTAATAACATATTTGAATTAATGAGTGCAAATAAAAGTAAATTTATCAATTAAATTGTAGATTTCATTTCACTCCTTCTTTGTATCCATACAAAATAGTGATAATTCAGTAAAAATGATTCAATTTTATTCATAAAAGTATGCAATCATTTCATCAATGTTTTGTTATGACGTTGTCACGTTAAACTGTCGTCCGTAAACCGACTTTACAGACACGTTTACGTTTATCCACCAAGGAAGATTTGTGGAAATGGGTGGGGGGAACTCGTCTCCTCCGCAGGATCTAGGTCCATGCCAATCGGACATCTTGAGCAGTTTCCAAGACGCGTGGCTTCTCCTGAATGTATGCGCGGGGTATGCGGGGGTTCCAAGGCTCTGTCTCGCCCGGGGTCTCTATGTTCCCCCTTCCCCCCGGTTGTCGTTTTATTTTCATTATACATCCACATTTCGTAAGTGTTATGATCTCGAAGTATAATGTTCATTTATGAATCATTAAAAAAAAATATATATATATAAATCTCATGGCTGCCTTTTTTTTTTTTTACGTTCCAGTGCACTGTGGAAGCAGCAGACGCAGTGGTGAAATGTCTCCGTTTCCGTGCCGTTGTAGAGCGGGCCTAAAGCGTTGCTACTGCGTCGATAAAGACTGCGTGAAAAAAAGAAAAAAAAGGCAGAAGGGCAGAAGGGGCCGAGGAGAGATAACCAGCAGAGAGTAAAAGGAGGGAGATAAGGAAGGCTGAAAGGGAAGAGGGAGGAAGAAGGGTAGAGGGGAAGGTTGAAGGATGAAGGTGGCTCCAGGAGGACGGCTGACGCGGCCGAAGCGCGCGCGTGGCCAGGGCAGCCTTCCGACGAGCGACGCCTCGCTCCAAGGTCACTGGAGCACGATCCTTGGGCGCAGGCGCGTATCTCAGGTCGGTCGTCACCTCCGTCTCCCCCCCCCCCCCCCTCTTCGTTAAAACCACGCTCACCCGCCCGTGATAAGCAGAGCAGACGAGGCGCCATAGTCAAGACGGCAGGACCCAGGGGTGAACACACTCCCACACACGCGCAGTCTACCAACATATATAAATATTAAAAAAAAATTCTTATTACAAAAAAAAAATTCTAAATTCACAGACTCCGGGGTCAAGGTAAATGCCATCCAAGATGGCCGCCGTGACGTCACACAATCCAAGATGGCGGACACCGACGCCACACCCTGGCACCCTGCCGCGGGACCTACTATTTTGTTTTTTTGTTTCAGAATACAACATGCACACGCTGTTCCACAGAGAACCGCCCCCGCCATCCCGTCAGGCATGCACTAACGGTTTATAAGTCCAGTGTCCGTCAGCCCCCGCAGCAAGTGCCGTATCGAAACTTTTTTTTGTACGGAATTACAAATACTACAGTCAATCAAAAAAATTGGTTGTCTGTAAAGTCGGTTTAGGGACGATAGTTAAACGTGACAACGTCATAACAAAACATTGATGAAATGATTGCATATTTTTATGAATAAAATTGAATCATTTTAATTTTAATAATAAAAGAATAAATACTTGAAATTATACTAGTAATCAGATTTTTAAAATGCAAGAATAATTAACCTTTATTGCCGAAATTGTTGTTGTAATAATCAATGAAAACCACATTAACTTTTCACTTCACTTTATAAACAGTCGACGAAACAGTTCAAGTGTAGATGACTTGTAATTAATTTTAAAAACTGGCGTTCAGCTATAAAGTTTAAATATAATTATGAACAAGTTTTCATATAAATAAACTGTAATCAAATATCTATCATCAATTATATGAATCACCATAATTGTTTAGTCAATTGTAACATAACCAATTATTACTGAACTCGCCGACAGCGTAACGGAACACAGTGTAACGGAACAATGAGCGTAACGGGACACAGCGTAACGGAACAATGAGCGTAACGAGACACAGCGTAACGGAACAATGTGCGCAACGGGACACTTTTTCGTGCGTGCAGCCGGCGTTCATCGATTTATTAGACGTCACGTCAAACATTTTTGTGGGACAAAAAAAGTGTGATCAAAAAAATTGCCAGTTTTTTAAACGTATTTTTTAAGTTGTGATTACTTCTTGCAGTGACTATTATGTCAGGATACTTTTGCTGCTGTAAAGTTTCATTTGACACATCAGTACGATTAATGCGTTCTCCGATGTTCACTAAAGGGTGTTTGTGTTTATATATATATATATATATATATATATATATTAGTGTATGCTGCCACGCGGGCCAACACGTGGTACTCTCAAATACTAACAAGCCTCAGACGGGAGTTCGATCGCAGCCCGTCGCTCACTACAACATATCATCTATTTCCAAGCTACTGCGCGCGAGGTTGCAATCACTGGCCGCATGCATCAAATATTCATCCGCAGATACGATCATCAATGGAGCTTATCCTCGCATCTGGTTTGAGCTTGTAAAAAAAAAAAACGATCCCAGTCGAGTTAGGCGGGACCCTTAATCGAACATTATCTTCCAGACATTTAAAATGTATACGTTTGAAAAAAAAAATTTTTTCTAACATCACGGTAGGCCGGGTTATGTATATAAAATGAGGCAGGACAGACCGTTCTCGAACTGTTACTGGAGTGAAAGGCAGGGGGAAAAAAAAAATTAGACGGTTGGAGGAAAGGGCGCGGAGAACTAATTTTGAAATCCCGGCGGAGCAACGGGACGCGATCTCGCCGCGGCGTGACGTCACAGTACGTGATTCAGGTGGACGAACGAGCATTAAACTTGTGTTGGTATGAGGTAGATATTACAACACAACTCGTACGTTGACGTGAAACGATACAAAATCTGCGGTCGAATGTCAAGTTTCATTTCATTGCAAAAACAACCCTTCTCAGAAGAGCGCAGACGAATTGCAGTTTTGTAATGAAAATAAGATTTACTTTTCTTATAGTTTTCAAACCATACCTAACGTATAATGTGAGTTTTTGAAAAAAATTTTAAAAGTCTTATTTCTAATTTTCAATTTAAAAAAAAATATTTGGGTATGCCTGAGCCTATCATGCCTACCCGCTGGAGCCACCACTTCCAATTTTACGCGTCAGCGCGCGTTGTTTAGCAGCGTAAGCGCGAGATCGGGAGACGCGCGCAGACGCCGCCTCCAGGCGCGCGCAGACGCCGCCTCCAGGCCAGGGCGGTGACGACGCCAGAAACACGCCGAAGAGACGCCCCCCCCCCCCCCCCCGGGTGTCATGGTGAGTGCGCGTCGCGGTTCTCTGATCGACTCGAGGCGACCGTGGGTCCACAAGCGAGATCGATTGGCACTTTCACAATATTGATTCAGCATTTCCTAAAAATGGTACAAAATTTTTCTTTTCGTGGGGAAAGATTCCCGTCTTGAGGGCTTATCCCCCCCCCCCAATTGTAAAAAAAAATATAAATATTCAACATTTAATAAATAATCTTATTTTCCTTAAAGTAGCTTTGCTATCCTAGCGCTAGGCACCGATTTATCTTGGTTGTCATCTTAGATACAAAAAAATAATAAAATAGAATAAAAATAAATTAAGAAGTAAAAATGTTTAGGGGTCCCGCGACTAGAGCAATTTAATACACCAAGATTCTTTTGAGTTTATGCCCGAAGGAAGTGAACTTGGTAAACTTTAAATTTTCTTAAGATTCCCAAGAAATTTGAGAAGATACGAAACCAGTAGTCCACTTAAGCTTACAGTAAACAGTTAGCAGTGAAATAACATGGTTAGATATCTATGACAAATCCGCACTCTGAAACGGAGATTACCTATTTCAGCACCAAAAAAAGAGGAATCTTCTACATCTTAGTAATCCATCAGATTAAAGTAAATTGCTGCACTAGCGATCCTTCTTGCTTTTCCGTCCATTTAAACTTGTTCTTCCACTCGATGAATAGATTTTTTATATTCTTTCCCTCAGTATATTAATAATCTTATGGAGAGAGAATTTTGTGGGCACGTCGATGCAAACGGAAGTCTCGACGACAGATATGTCGTTAAAGACTGTAATGTCTCTCGCTCTCAGTCTGCAGTATAGAATAAAATTGCGCCTAATGTTGACTAATTGATACTACCGATCTTGCCAAAATTTAAAAAAAAATCTTATTTTGTATAGGCTACAGTCATTAATTTTAATAAGTTTGAATATTTTTTTAAAACTTAACTATTCATTTTTTTCTATCTAAATCTATAAAATACATTTGTAGTCACACTCCGTGGGTACGGACGTGTTTGTGGGCAGAGAGGGAATATGCCTACTAATCGTCAGATTCTCCAATAGAACATTCTTCTTATTTTCCTAAAGAAATTACTGGTAATTCAATGACGCGCAACTGAATTAACTACTGAACTTCTGAATTAATTTTCGTTCTCTTCTGTTTTTGGAAAACTATTTTGTTTGTTTCGTATTTTTGTTTTGCTCTGTTTTTGTCTCGTTTCAACTGTTGTGCTGAATTTTTTGGGTTCGGTATTTTTGTGCTGTCATCTTTTGTGTTTTTTTTTTCGTTTATGTTAGTCCATTTTTTTTCTTTGATTGTTGACCATATTCCTGTTGTGGAGTATTGTGTGGTGTTTATATCCTGACAACATCAATTTTTTGCTTAATTTGTGTTTTTTGTAGTTTTCTTCTACAGACATACATGAGCATAGCAATGGCGCATGTTCAAAAGCCTACATCAAGTGAATTAACATAATTAATTCTTGCCGAACCTTGTGGACACCGACCAGCGTCCAATCACTCGAAGGAAATAATAATTTATTAAAAAAAAAAAAAAACACTCGGCGCGTATTCTGATGAAGCTCGGCACAATCATTGTAACTGTCCAACTGTCAATTTTGTCCTTTCACAAGGGCGGCAGTGTCTGCTGGGCTTGACATATTCCACGCACGCAGTTGCGAACACGGTGGTTGGGGAGGAGGTATATCCCCTCCTCCCCGGCCCGTAAGTTGGGAAATATTTGCAAAATATCCGCGAAGGCAGTATGTTATTTCGGGTGATGAAAGGCGAGCATTAAAAACAACTGCAGTTTCAAATGTGACTAAGCTGCGTCGCCCATCACTACTGCTGTAGGTCCGTGCGTCAGTGTATTAGTGTCAATAGTAATGTGAGTTTTTTATAAGTACACGTGTTTAAATTTTATTTGTCCCCCATCCCCCTTTTTTCTACAAGAATTTTTTTTTTTCAGTATCCACCACTGCACATAAAAGAGAAATAATTCGAACAAAAAGAAAATCTGGGGTGGTATCAATTGTCCAAGGTTTCCGATATTACGTGCGAAATTCTCACTTAAACTAGACCAATGACTTTAGAGGGAAGAGGGGGAGGAAAAGAGCCCTTTACATAATTTGTGAACCAGCAAGCATGGTGCTATACCCCTCGTGGCTCGTGCATACACCTCTATAACATTACCATCACCACCCACACATTCTCCGGCTAGTTTGATGCTACGTCAGTTAACTCACCCATGACCCTGAAATGATATCACGGGTGTTATCACATAACTTCTCCTGGTTGTTCGGGAGAGAGATGGAATCTGCTGAGTGCGCACTGCTTCGTCCACTACGCCAAAATCATTTATCTTTCACGGTCATTTTGAAACCAGCGCGTTATCCACCTCACAAGTGCTCAATCAGTCTTATAGCTAAACGATAAATTTTAATCTTCAGTGTTTTAGTTGGCGTTTAAAAAAACAATCTTCTTTCAGTTCGTAGTATAGATCTGAGTTCACATACAGCACATTTATTTTCCACAATATTCTGTTGCATGTTACTACCCCCCATTATTTCAATGAAAAAATGAATTCGCTACAGCGACAAAATTCGTGGTGGTTGTAGAACTTAATTCAGTTAAACATAATCCAAACTCAGTGTTCTATCTTGAATTCTTTCTCCGTTGTGAACGGCAAGAATGTTGTTCTGCCCCACTTCAGAACATGAACTCGTTCATGTTTTCAACTTATTTGGTCGCGATGAACTTGCAGCCGAAGTCTGCCGGTCGAATCCAGACCTACGATGCATACAGTCGATTCCAGGCTCTCGCGAAAACTTCTGAATCATCGCTAAGAGTTTTCTTTCGGTCAAGATGGTATTGAAATATGAAACCTCTTGCCCCGATTATTTTTATTTTTTTTCTTTCCGGTTGGAACAGGCTGAAAGGTCGAGCTGTGTTTTAAGTTAAGTCAAGCTGTCGACAGTAACGACTGCTAAATAATGCGTGTCGGTAAAAAAAAAGTCGAGATTATCTGGAACGCACTATAGAGAAGATAGAGAAAGAGAGGATGAAAGGTAGAAAAAAAGAGGAGAAGAGCGGGTGCCAGACCTCGCTGGTCTCGTCCAAGGCGTGTCAAAGTCATCCCCCCCCCCTCTCCGCCATTACTTCACGCAATCACAATTCTTGGGCTGGGCCCACGGGGGCCCGGATGTACACCGGAGTCATCCGCAATTCACACGCCGCGCTCCAACTCGGCCGGGTAAACCCAACAAGAAACTGATTGGGTGAGGAGGGGGAAGGGAGGACGGACGCTGCGTGACAGTCCTGCCGAACGATTGCAAATGCCCTGCCCCCCCGTCAACAACTTTCCTCATCGGCCGTCATCGGCCACTCGCCGCGCGTCCGGTTGGCAGCCGTCTCCGTCGCCCGAACACCTCCAGGCACCTGCCTGCCTCCGGGACGGCCGAGACCTTCACCTGCGCCGGCAGCACGTACTTCGTTACGTCTACCGCCAGCTCACGTTACAAGTTAACCACCTGCGCCGGCGGCATGTACTTCGTTACGTCTACCGCCAGCTCACGCTACAAGTTAACCACCTGCGCCGGCGGCATGTACTTCGTTACGTCTACCGCCAGCTCACGCTACAAGTTAACCACCTGCGCCGGCGGCATGTACTTCGTTACGTCTACCGCCAGCTCACGTTACAAGTTAACCACCTGCGCCGGCGGCATGTACTTCGTTACGTCTACCGCCAGCTCACGCTACAAGTTAACCACCTGCGCCGGCGGCATGTACTTCGTTACGTCTACCGCCAGCTCACGCTACAAGTTAACCACCTGCGCCGGCGGCATGTACTTCGTTACGTCTACCGCCAGCTCACGTTACAAGTTAACCACCTGCGCCGGCGGCATGTACTTCGTTACGTCTACCGCCAGCTCACGCTACAAGTTAACCACCTGCGCCGGCGGCATGTACTTCGTTACGTCTACCGCCAGCTCACGCTACAAGTTAACCACCTGCGCCGGCGGCATGTACTTCGTTACGTCTACCGCCAGCTCACGCTACAAGTTAACCACCTGCGCCGGCGGCATGTACTTCGTTACGTCTACCGCCAGCTCACGCTACAAGTTAACCACCTGCGCCGGCGGCATGTACTTCGTTACGTCTACCGCCAGCTCACGCTACAAGTTAACCACCTGCGCCGGCAGCATGTACTTCGTTACGTCTACCACCAGCTCACGCTGCAAGTTAACCCTTTCAGCCACTCTTAGTCTATTCCTAAGATACACTAAATTTTAATTGTTTTATTGTAATAAACTTTTTTTTTTATTTTATGGTAATAACCTTACACTAAAACTATAATACTAATGAATAGTTATTTTATAATATTTAATAAAAGTAAAATAAAATTTATTTGGTAGCTATTAATTATGATGACCACTAGAATTTTTGATAAACTCCATGTATAATGGAGATATAAATTGTCCACTTCGGTGGACAAATACACTCGAAAGGTTAAATTAGGGATTTTAAAAAAAGATTGCGCTCCCAAACGCAAGAAAGCGCTTGCCGATAAGTTATGCTTAAATGTACGGTCAGGCGTATTGACTCTGTTCGTTGTTTAGCAAATAATCAGTTTCGCACGCATAATTAGTTCTTAAATCGTAATTTATTTATTTTTGTTGTTTACCAGAAATGCGTTAAACGTTTTTCTTCTCGACCGAACCTCTCTACCTGCAATGCCTCTGCTCTCCAAGGGTCGCCGGAGTTTGTCTGGGATGACCTGCGCTTTGAAGATGATGCAGCGAATGGGGAATCGGTGACCGAGGATGTCACACATGTGACGTCTGGCTGTCTGGGCCCGATACCCGATCATATCCTGTATCCATTTCTGAGTATTAGACTGTCACTAAGAGATCCGGCTTTGGCTTTCTGTGCACAACGACGAACGTTGAATCTTTAACAACTTAAAAAACCCGCACTGCAAAACAGTGGAATATTCATACATTGGCATCTGTGGAAACCAGCTTATTGTGATCTGGACGCTGAAATCCCCCCCCCCCCCCACCGGGGTCAATTTCTTAACATGCCCCCTTTTCTTTCTGGTTATGCGGGAGTATCAGCCGACGCCTTGGTGCGCGGTGCTATACGCCTGTGTGATTAGGCAACACGCAGGCCGCGGTTTACGACGCCTGTTGGGTTAGGCAAAACGCAGGCCGCGGTTGACGACGCCTGTTGAGTAGGCAAATCGTAGTGCGGTTTATAAAAAAATGCACCAGCCCGAAAAAAAAAAACCTCCACACCGCGTGTTACGTCAGCAGAAGCGCAGACATTGCTGCCAGCTGGTCGGAGACCATAGAAGAATGTTCTGGGTTGGAACAACCGCCGACCAGAGGAGTATATAAGGCCTAATTTCAACTGCCTCAGCGCAGTCTCCCACCGATGAAGACAGCACCTACGCCGCCCCGACACTCCGCATCGACATACACCGTCATGAACCACGCTGGACATGCAATTCGGTATGCCGTCAGTAACGTAATTTATGTTTGTGATAGAAAACATTTTCTGAGTACATCTGGTGATTGAAATTGTTCGTATTATCACGGCAGATTTCAAGTCGAAGTACGTACTTGGTTGTTTCACTGACAGATCGTTGTGGACTTAACGTATGCTGTAAGACGTGTATGCACATACGTAATACTAACATTTAATTTTGACTGATGTTGAGCTGTTCGGTGGCAGGCATGGTGACGACCCATGGAAATGACTTAGAAACCTTATAGCAGCAGCAGAGAACTTACGTAGTGTTACGTCGAATACGTAACGTCTAATACGTTTACGTATTTTTGAAAACCGGTACTTGAATTTGGACTGTCTTGAGTAAGGACATTTATGAAAATGTGAGTAATTTTGTGAGTTTCCAGATTTTTTCGTATTGTGTTTACAATTGCTTACGTCGTGGCGCTATAACTGGGTTGTTGGCGAAGCAACAGCGGGAAGGCGGCTAGTATGATGCCGTATCGGGTTTGCGCACTGCCCACGTGTAAGACGCTTCGCCAGGGAGTTTTAGACCGGCTTGCACAGTCGTGACTCGAGGCAAATTAAAGAATTTTCCCAATTTGATTAACCTGCAAAGTTTTTGCTTGGATTTTACTTCACCTGACTCTGCAAGCGGCCCTTAGTGTGATGTGTAGTGCTTGCTCATGCACCGTACGTGTGCGTCTGGGTAGCGACCGAGTATTCTGTAGATGCGTATCGGCGAGCTGAATCAACTCGTCGTGGTCGACGTACCGGAGGTGTTGGCGCTTCTCCAACTCGCTTTCCCACGACACGAGTCGTCGGGCGAGCACTGGAGTTGCAGCCGACCGCGAGTTGGACGAAGCGAGTGAGAACTCGCTTTAGCGCTTATTAGAGGCAAGTTACGACGCGTATTCGTGGCCACAATAATCGTATTGCGTTAAAAATTCCCATCGCAACGTCAGTTTTTACACATATATATATATATTTTTTAGGAGAATCATTATAAACTTGCATATTGTGTTTTTTGGAGTACATTTCTGGAATATAATTAATCTCTTATGATGTGTTCAAGAGTTATTTGAAAACAGCGCACTATAAATTCTTATGTTTTATTAAGCGCTTTAATACTATTATGATTTAAAGTTTGAATAATTTTAATGATACAGTTTTATATATGTTTTAAATGTTGTATATTTGATTACAGTTAAAAAAAATTGGAAATACCGCTTTAATTGTTAATATTAAACTGTTCTCAAGTTAATTCGACACTTTATAGTTCTTTGGGAAATTATTATTTGAGCTTGAATAGTGTTACAGTTTCGCACGAGCACCGGTTATCGGCCAGGCTCACGTATGGTCTTATGTGAAGGAAGAATCAACTTTTTTTTTACCTGTGTATGTCATAGTTTAGTAGTGTATGTTGAGTTTGTTTCGCTTATTTAATGAATGCTCGACGCATCTGCTCTTTCCTTTTGAGTTATTCCTAACTTACACGGTTGCCGGGACAGACAATAAGCTGTTCGGCTCGGACCCCGAATATCAATGTTTCAGTTATCACTGATACATCAGTGGGTTAACAACGCCATATTGTATAAGGAAAAAAAAATTGTGTGGTTTTACGCAGAGTATTCACCGATATTAGTGTAATCATACACCTACATTTGTATTATTTTTATACAAATGCTAAAGTAAAAATAATATCAAAAGCGTTAAAAGTACTTTTGCTATGGTATGGTATATTACTCCGTGATATAAAAAATTTACGTATGCATGCATTTGTGTATTTACCACAGCTGTCACGTGTAGTTAATTATACTGCAGCACTGTGTGTAGTTTTACATTAACAATGGACATGTTTGCACTTTATCAAAAAAAAAAGTATTTAATTGCTGTAAATGAACAATGTGTACTTTCAGAGATTTTGAAAGTAATTTTTTTTAAACAATCTATGTGAATTATTAGAGTATAAGACTTGCAATCTTTTATTTTTTTAGTCTAGGCTCTCGTATGTAGTGCACAGTAATGACTAAGTAAGAAATGGGAATACCACTTACATAACTTAACGTAAAATATGGTTTTGTCAGGATAATTTGCAAAATATATTGTAAATTTTGCAATTCCTTGGTAGTTGTGAATTTTATCTGACAAATATTTTGCTGTTTGCAAAGACGCATGCGTGTACCTACAAGCACAGAGTACCGACAAAAAAAGGACACTGATTAATTCAACACTAGTAGTATGAGTAATTGCGTGTATACATCCCAGTGTTTAATTTAACAAGTTAGTTATTGTAGTAAACAGTCACATTCGTGTTAATTTCACCGAAAGCATGAAGCAAAATTTCGTTTTCTGGAAACATTTGTGTAATATTACACCAACTATACTGGTTTTTTTTTCGAATTACACGATAACAGTGTAAAATGACTAAACCTTTTTATATGTTGTTTTATAATATTTATTACAGAGCGTCATCCAGGGGCAGTTTTACATCTGAAGCAAGCTCACATAATGATAAAACCATAAAGGCTCAGTCATTATTATTATTATTAATAAATAACAGATTTTTCCAGTAAATGTATTCAGTTTGCTCAATTTCACTTGTTGGGTCACAAATAATAAAACTAAATATTTACCAAAAGTTTGTTTTTTTGAGTAGTAAAAAATTTCGTAATGATTATAATTATTAAGAACCCTTGTGTGGATCATTATCGTTATTAGATCATATTTAGTAAATATCAACTGACGTTCAAAATATGAAAATTTTTGCTATTGCTTTCACTTTACAGCCAAAGCCTAATTGTCACATCATCGCAAAATCAAGAAGAGAGACAGTCAGTGGCCGGAATTGTACAAAAAAATGCTTTTACGATCCGGGGATTCGAAAAGTGTTACTTCACAGCAGTAGAAATTCGGCGCTTATTAGATTATTATTTTTAATGATCTTCAAAAGTTACGTTTATTCATTCTTACTCGAAGTAAGTGTATTAAAAACTCCAAACGCTATTAACTCGCCTCTTTAGCGGGCGTGATTATGCCTAGGTAACTTTGGTAATAGCATCAGAGCCTGTCATTACTCGGCTAAGCGGCGCAATTTCGCGCCTCCTAAGACGTATAATCTCCTGCTGTGTGATTGCTTTCTCTTATAAGGGTCGTCGCCTAACCTACAAGTTCATGGTTCCTTGCCTCATAACAGTGATGGCCAATTTTACTCTTTTTCGAAGGCCAGATAGTTTTTAAACCAATTCTGAAGGCCAGACACAGTAAATTTCGTGCAACAATTTTTTTTAACTGTCGTATTAGGATAAACAATGAATGCAATATGCCGCATGTTATGAAGAAACTAGAAATAATTATTTAAAAAAAAGTATTTACAAAAAAAGTGTTTACGCGGAGACCACGCGCGATAGAAGTGAAAATTCTTGCTTTTTTTTTGCTTATTAGGTAATAGATAGAGATAAATTATTTGTATTTTTATTGCACAAGAGATAAAATAGTAAGGATGCGGTTATGATCTCAAATGAAAAATAAAATAACATTTCAAAATTAATTTTAAAAATAAATTTTACGAAGAATTCGTTAATTAGTTTAACAAAAATATGAATTAATCATGATGATTTAGTTTCTCATTGTTATGAATCATTATCCGCAGAATTATCAGTGTCTGTCATGTTGACATTGGCTCATGATACCTAACATATGACACAATCGTTTGGGAATTAATACGTACTAAATTCCTAGAAAATTCGCCATATATTGTTGTAACCTACCTGGCAGGTGGGGTATTAACTAAATTGCACAAGTCAAAAACTATTTTACCAATAAGTAAATAAATTAGATAATTTAAATTTAAAAAAAAGAATCTGTTAGCGTCAATCGTTAGCCGTTACGAAACTGAGTAGACACCCAAAAAGCATCACTGATGCATCATTTCTGCCTCTCCCCTTCCGGCCGTTTACAACTAGCATAGTTATGCTTTGCTACGTACCTGTACTCCCCCCACCCTTGTCATCTTCCCATTCGACCGGTAATGCATGCGTTGGAGTGGCGTCGCCGCTGACGCACTCTCTTCCTCTACCGATTTCCCCCACCACGTACCTAACCATTCCCCTCATACGGTCGGAATTTTCGTAACGCTCGAAAATTATAGCCCCCTCAGCAAAGAAGTTTCACTTCAAAAAACTCAAAAAAAAAAATTAAAAAATCGAAGATCTAAGAATAATTACCATGTCAAAAACATAAATTAATTTATTCAGTATTTCTGTAAGAAAATCGCAGCTTCGTAACAGCGTATATGCTGTCAACTTGTATAACATGTATGCAAACAAAGACGTCTAATACAAGACTGTTTATTTGATAACATAGCTTTGTTCAGAGGGCCGTGGGGAATGAAGCTCAGCGCCGGATGTGGCCCGCGGACCACCGGTTGGCTACCACTAACCTAGAATATCCCGTGTCAGTTTCTTCTATCGTTTGTCCATGTTTCTGTCGAGCAAAGTAGCACAGCGATTAAGCGCTGGACTCGCATTAAGGAGGACTCGGGTTCCAATCCTGATCAACACATCCTCATTTCGATTACCTATTCATGTTTTCCCGAAATTTTGCCTGCTAAATGCTCGGACAGCTTATTCTTTTTTTTTTTGTGTGATAAATTTTACTCCTGTGGTGAAAAGAACAGGATCAGTTAGGTTTTATTAGCGCAAGGAGCATCACCGAATCCACAAAAGCGGGAGGTGTGAATTTACACATACGTATTTTGCATTTAAAAATAATAATAATAATTCCTCTTCAATTTTTTTTATGAGGCAAAATAAGTAAGGGGTGTGATATCCTTGAGTATGGTTTCATTTAGTCTAAACACGTCTATGAATCCACAAGTGGATGATAAGAAATCTGATATATCTAATGTACATCCAAAACAACGTTTCAAGTGTTTATATAATTTTTTTAATAGGCACGTGTTTAAGCATTTTTTTAAATCTATCAACAATAAAGTGGAAAGGTGTGAGTGGTATTTTATCGAATGTAAGCCCGAATACAGTAAAACGACAGATAAGAGATTATCACAAGTAATCAACATGATATATATATATATATAATATATTGCCACTTTTAAAGTTACAAAGGTGAATGGTTTTGTAATGAATGAAATCTTATATGAACCTGATATTATTCCGCACAAGCTTGTAGCTTTTACTCGAGGAATGCATGAAATTTATCGCGCGCATCTTTTACAATGACTTGTTGTAAGTTTTTGGACATACGCCATTGCTAAGCACTTTTTCTGTAGAAGAAAACTAAAAATTAAAAAGTGCTTAGCAATGGTGTATGTCCAAAAACTTACAACAAGTCATGCACTCCCATTGCACAAATCTTTCAAAGATAACATCTCCTACAATGTCACACTGTTGGCACTATCCAAAATTGTAACGGCGCCCCATGCCGTGTCGCATCGCAGTAAAGGTGCGCACTTGGAAACGATAATGTCACGGAAAGGTCCGGAACGAAAAAGGTCTGCGTTCTTCTGTCACAAAGGTGAAGATGCTGCAAGAGAAAGGCGTGGGTCGACCTTGCAGTCATACTCGGCTGTTCAAGGTCATACCGCAGTCCCACTAGTCACACACATGTCAATTATTATCACTTGTCGGAATTTTGACATCTTTCATGTTAATACTTAGTGAATATCAATTGAAAACAAAAGAGGTGTCGTGTTAGTATAGCTCATAAATAGACCTTAAATATTAGCTATAACGAGAGAAAAAAAAATCAAAACACACCCATGCGAATTTTAAAGGACGCATCAAGACAGGGGAGAAAAAACCCACGTATATATTTGGAATAGTAAATCTTGCTAAAAACAATTGGTTGTCTGTAAAGTCGGTTTACGGACGATAGTTTAACGTGACAACGTCATAACAACACATTGATGAAATTATTGCATACTTTTATGAATAAAATTGAATAATTTTATTGAAATATCACTATTTTGTATGGGTACAAAGAAGGAGTGAATTGAAATCTACAATTTAATTGATAAATTTACTTTTATTTGCACTCATTAACTCAAATGTTTCTTACTTTAACGAAGAGATTATTTTAACTATAACTTTTATACATGTTTGCTATTTAACTTCTTCCAATCTGTGTTATTCTGTTAAGGATAGGACGATGATAGGAAAAGTAGGAAACGAATGGGAGTGTTTCAAGTTTAATGTGCCTCGAAAAAATCAAATCGATGGTTGTTCCAATCGAGTGGAAGAGAGATAGATGCGGCGCAAGCGTACAATGAGCGTAACGGGACACAGCGTAACGGGACAATGTGCGTTTCGGGACACTTTTTAATGCGTGCAGCCGGCGTTCATCGATTTACTAGACGTTGTCACGTCAAAAAAATAGTTGTTCATGTGGTGCGAGACATATTTACAGTTATACCAACCTATAAAAGGCCCGGAGAGTTTGTAGAGGCGGATGAGGAAGTTGTTCGACCCCTGCGAGAACAAACAAGCGACTTCAATTTTTATTAGCATACGGATTACCATAACCCCGCGCGTTGGAGGGGCAGGGGTGGACGCGGCAGGCGCGAAGGGGGGAAGGGGGACGACGGGTCGTAACGCGTCTGAGATTTACGATGTCAAGGCCAACACTCTCGTGGATCTCGGAACGCGTGCCTGTGTCCGGACGTCATGAGCCGAAGGGGGAAGGGCCGAGGGCACGGTATACCTCACTTCGACGACGTCTGGAGACACGCATTTAAAGTCCGTTGCGACACCGCGCCGCGGCGTCCGCGGGGCATAATGAAGCGGTTGATTATACGGGAGACTGGATGCCCCATTGTTCGGAACAATGCTCTTCCCCCCTCCCCCTCCACCCCTCCTCCTCGTCGCACCAACCCCCTCTGGGCGCGAGGGAGGGGTGGACGACGCATGCAGATGTCGCGCCGGCGACAAATCGTTTTCCGCGAACGCAGACCACGACCGGGAGGGAATGAGGGAGGGACCCTCCCCTAATGACAGAGCTCTGCGCCACGGTAGTGACGGGCGGTGATCCAGGGCAATTAGCGAGTTATGGCTCGCCGCTCCCTTGCGCCGCAGGTGCGCCGCTCCATTCCGCGCTGGAGCAGTGTTGCCTTCCGCGCGCAGTGTTGCCTTCCCGACGTCGCCTCACGACCAGCCAGCAACGACAACTGTCCGAATTCGGCGGCTGCAAGCAATCTCTTCTTACACAAATGCACCACGCTTGTGTAAGAGCGCGACTGCTCCATACCCTACACATCATTCTACAATACACACAAAACTCTTAATTAGTGAATTTAAATGCTGCTCAGCCAGAGGTGTTATCTGTGTCGGCGAGGCGGGATGATAAGCGCGACGCTCGCTGGTGCTTCTAGCGCGGTGTCGCCACTGGAACTGGCGCGCAGTCTTCTCGTCGTGCATGGGACAGCTGAGAAATTTGAGTGGCAACCATAGGCGTGATGCAAGGCCCTTGTTGTTTCTAGAATCTTTGCCAGGTGTTTCATGCCTAGAAATTATTAAAGACGAAATTCGGAAACAGTACCGCCCCACCCACCCCCCGGTACATTTTTTGAAATGCTTTTCGTAAACAGACCCCCACTCGGATGCCTTGAGTAGTTTTCGAATCGAATTGTTCTTCTGAAGCTCTGCACACCGTGTGTGTGCCCAGGTATAGTGAGATCCTAAATGTGTAAAAAAGAAAAAAAATAATCCAAAGAATTAATTTGTTAAATGCACTGGTATGACGATATCAAACATTTAATTATTGCTTGGAAACTCGTAAATGCAAAAGTGTTGCGCGATTTCATGACCTCGACATTAGCATCGGCTCCACACCCGCCATGACAGTTGTTTTAAGCCGTTCACTATTTGCAACCAAAAATTAAAAAAAAAAAAATTCTACTGAGCAGCTTCACGGAGCAGCGAACATATATATATATATATATATATATATATATATATATATATATATATATCCGTACTGAATCCACGGCCAAGATTGGTACGTAATCCGGGAATTCGCCAAGGAGATCCGTTCTCTGATATCAGATCGCACATAATTTTTGAAGCAGCACTTGGCGAACGAGTTCGCCAAAGGCGCGTGAGATACAAATCACCCTCTTATAATATTAATATTTTTTTTACTAGTTTAAGTCTGAGAAAAAATTAATCAAAGCTGCTCACACAACAATAATAATAAAATGAAAAACAGCTTCGTGCAAAACTATATAATATTTGATAAAATTCATTATAATATGGAAATCGAATAGCAGTACACCAACCAATTGCAGTTCACACTATGTCTTAGTTTTCTTATCTACTTTAAACCCCCCCCCCCTACTTATTCTCCAGTCCTTTCGTGTTTGCGAGTTTTGTTATACCATCCTTCCCATATTTTTTTTTTTTTTTACCAGTTTAAAGCCGAGGCCATACAGAAAGCTTTGCTATGTTCGCTATGTTCGCTATGTTCGCTATGTTCGCTATGTTCGCTATGTTCGCTGCGCCAGGTGGAGCGATGTCGGAGAGACGCATGCCGTGGAATTCGACGAACGATGATTCCGACGATGATATAATATTCTGCTGGCTCTCTCGCAGTAGGCTATGTGAACGTAAAAAGAAATGGGTTCATGAATTTAATACAAAAAAAAAAAACAAAGAATTTGATGAATTTTTATCATTTGATGAAGCAGTTTCTTGTGAAGACGAAACCAATTTCATTTTATTACTTCAATATAAATTCAACTTAGTTTGATAGCATTCGCTTGGAATCAAATCCCAGGCATTGACCTGCATATACTCTCCCTTCTATATTCTTCCATCAGTTCATTCCATAGAGATGGATATTTTCGTAATCTTTAAATTAACTGTTCCGTCGACTTGACTGTTTAAAGCACAATGCTGAGGGGAAACTGAACTTCATAAAGAGCACACGCAGAACTGGAGCATGATTCCGCGCGGAAACAGATGGTTTTTGTTTTACCTGCGCACGCGCCAAGTCAGCGACGTTAAAAGAAATAGCCAAGAAGAAATAAAATTGGTTGTCTGTAAAGTCGGTTTACGGACGATAGTTTAACGTGACAACGTCGAAACAAAACATTGATGAAATGATTGCATACTTTTATGAATAAAATTGAATCATTTTTATTGAATTATCACTATTTTGTATGAATACAAAGGAGTGGAATGAAATCTACAATTTAATTGATAAATTTACTTTTATTTGCACTCATTAATTCAAATATGTTTTAAACTTTAACGAAAATATTATTTTAACTATAACTTTTATACATGTTTGCTATCTAACTTTTTCAAATCTGTGTTATTCTGTTAAGGATAGGACGATGATAGGAAAAGTAGGAAACGAATGGGAATGTTTAAAGTTTAATGTGCCTCGGAAAAGTCAAATCGATGGTTGTTCCAATCGAGTGGAAGAGAGATAGATGCGGCGCAAGCGTACAATGAGCGTAACGGGACACAGCGTAACGGGACAATGTGCGGTAGGGACACTTTTCCGTGCGTGCAGCCGGTGTTCATTGATTTATTAGACGTTGTCACGTCAAAAAATAGCTGGCGACGTCGCCAACACAGCGAACACAGCGCCCTGCGTGGCCGTAGCTTGAGACGCTGTCCGCGGGTGGAGTTGTGCTCCCGCCAAGGCGACCCGGATTCCATTCAAGGCGGAGTCACGCCAGGTTCTCGCGTGGCTGACATAGCCGTGATCCTGCGGGTTTTCTTTGGGCAGTGCCGGTTCCTTCAACAAGCCAACTCCACGCATGCTCAGCTCTGGGCGGGGCGTAACCTGCCTCCTGTGCCAACGTGCGCCTGCGATTCTGCCGTCGCGGGTCTGGCTTGGTCGCACCTCTTTTTATATCTCGCTTGCAAACTGTAATCTTGTCTTAAGTTAGTTTTTCTGAAGAAAAAAATGGTTGTCTGTAAAGCTAGTTTACGGACGATAGTTTAACGTGACAACGTCATAACAAAACATTGATGAAATGATTGCATACTTTTATGAATAAAATTGAATCATTTTTATTGAATTATCACTATTTTGTATGGATACAAAGAAGGAGTGAAATTATTTTTACAATTTAATTGATAAATGTACTTTTATTTGCACTCATTAATTCAAATATGTTTATTAATTTAACGAAGAGATTATTTTTTTAACTATAACTTTTATACATGTTTGCTATTCAACTTCTTCCAATCTGTGTTATTCTGTTAAGGATAGGACGATGATAGGAAAAGTAGGAAACGAATGGGAGTGTTTCAAGTTCAATGTGCCTCGAAAAAATTCAAATCGATGGTTGTTCCAATCGAGTGGAAGAGAGATAGATGCGGCGCAAGCGTACAATGAGCGTAACGGGACAATGTGCGTAACGGGAAACTTTTTCGTGCGTGCAGCCGGCGTTCATAGATTTATTAGACGTCACGTCAAAAAAAGGATATTTCCCGGCAATTTTCTGCAAAACCGAAAAAATTTTCCGAGCGGTACTGTCACAGAAAATTCACAATTTTCAACAACTGCAATGATTGGAAAAGAAAGACGATGCACTATACATACGGGCATATTTAACATTTCTATACCTTTTTTTAACTTATTTTTTTTCTTTGTACATTATTATAATGGAAATATAACATTTTACAAATGGTACACATTTCGTATTAGAAGATAAACACTGCACATATTATTTACTACACGCGTGAAAATTTCATCATAAAAAGACTGCACTATTATCGTAGTGTATCAACCAATTTTAAACTATGGAAATCTATGTTGATATTGGAGCAAAAAAATTAACATTTCTACTTATGGCCACTATAAATGTCAGTTTTGAAGATCATACGTATGCAATTTATTTGGCGATCTTCACAAGGCAATGGCTGGATTTCCAAACGAACCTTCGAGCTGATCACCCAATCACCGTCGAGTACAGAATTGTCCAAAGCCCTCCACGTTACTTTTCAAAAGTCGGTAGTGCTTTTGTCGCGTGCGGTTTAATTGTATGCCCACCACCTCTTGAGGTTAGACATCTGCACTCTTTGCGACAATAAAGACGTATAGAGGCGACGTGGTACTAGCTGCGCACGCACAAGTGGTCCTTAAGATTCCTTCGTTCCTGAGGCAACAAAAGCGGGATAATACCTGGCAGGTAGGCGCAGGCGCAAAACTTACACAGTAAAATATATTTCTGAATTATTCCAAAAGCTGTTTTAAATCAGTAGCGGACTCAGGGGATAGGTTAGGGAGGCACATAACACCCCCCCCCTTTTTTTTTTTGAGGTTATGAAAAAATATTCGAGATCATGGTGAAGGCGGTGTGTTATTTTGGGAGATGCAGGTGAGCTGTTACAACACCTGGAAGCACAAACCACAAAAGGCAGTGATGGATGTTGAGAATGAAAATTTTTAACTTCCCAAATCCCTTGTTGTCAACGAAAGATTTTTTAGTTCCAAAAATTCTTACCTTCTTTTTTTTTTTCCCCCAATCCCTTCTCGAAATAAATTCCTGTATCCGCCACTACTTGAAATATAATATCTCACGACAGCTGGGTTGTTAGACTATGCATTGAACGGCCATTAGCGTTGGCAGGAATCATTTACGTATAGTCCATCCTACAAAAGAGTGCACTTTTCTGACAGGTGACGTTTTTAAAGTTTGACAGCTGGATAGACTTCCATCATTTCTGGGGGGGGGGGGGGGAATCACCGGTTAATGGTTGGCTTTGGCTTGCTCGGTTCTTTGGGGAAAAAACAAAGTTCTTTATTTCAGTTAGGGGAATAATTATTTGTGTAATTAAAGCGTGAAACGAAGAAAGCTCGTTTGTGGGGTGGGCCGTATAAGTAGAAGAGCGACGCGTACAAGACAGCAGCCGACGAAAGTATTCTCTCTGACCTACACTAAAGAAGTTTCTGAACTCGTGGTAAGGTAAGAACGAGACACAATCACGCGGACGTTTTTTTCCTTTTGTCGGCGACTGTACCAAGGAAAGTAGGGGGGGATGGGGGGGGATTATAATGTGGGCAGCACGAATAAAATAAAAACTCGTGACGGAAACAGGGGAGAGGGAGGTAGAATAAAAGAGAACCAAGCGAATTAAACAAAAAAAAAAAAAAAGGAAGGCGCGGGCTAGACTCGTGTAACCTGGAGCGACTAGTTAACCATATTTTTTTTTTATCGTCGGCGGGGTCTACTTTGATGTCGAGCACGTTTTAGAAAAAAAGGAGGATGTTTGGAAGGGGGGGGGGGGAGAAACAAGTTGTTGAAAAGAGAGCGCGCGGCGCTACGCCCGCGTAATGGCGCCGGGGCTGGAGCGCATTATAATTCCAGCTTGTTTTGTTGTGGTTGGGGGGGTGGGGGGGAGTGTACAGGGGAGAAGGTGAGCTATTTTTAACAGCCCCCCCCCCCCCTTCCCCCCCTTCGTTTCTCCTGGAATCCCACGACGTGGCGTTGCGTGCCGACGAAGCGCCTGCCGAGGTACCATTTCGCGCTGGACCACCGCCGAGACGTGGTGCCTCCCCCCTCCTCCTGCCAACCTCCTTCCCCCCACCTTCCATCCGTAACAACCACCCCGCGCGGCGAGCAAGAGCGGCCCAACGCGCGCTCTTGTCTTCACGAGGCGATGAAACACCGGACTGGCATTTTCGAATTCCCCCCCCCCCCCCCCCCCCCCGTCCTCGTTCTCGGTCATCCCTGGATCATCAGCTCCAAGGGGAGTTCTCGGATGGTTCTCGTCTCGCTCAGGGCACAAGTACTTTCTACTGCGAAACCAGTTTTAACTGGAGAAAAATTTAAATTCATGTAACGTACTGTTTTAACTGTATCATTAACAAGATAACATAATACACATTTTTTTTTGGATTCATAGCGAATTTTTTTTTTGTTTCTCACGTACTAATTGTAAAACAGTCACGAGCTGAATTTGACCATGAATAAAAAAAATATATATTATCGAATGGTAGATTATTTCCCTTTCCCCTACCACCGTTTTACCCTACGTGTAGAATGTATGTCGCCCCTTTTGACATCACACCTACCTACCTTCCTAGATACCCCCCCCCCCCCCCCCCACCAGTGCAAGGCTGGTAGGCCTGCACACAGCGCACGCCAACTAGCTATGTTGCCGTCAGCTGCGATTCACTTTCTCGGGAGCTCACTCAAGAGGAACGCCTGGCCTAGTCACACTTGTGCGTATCTTCTTTTTCTTTTTTTTTTTTCTTTCATAATTTTGCTTGCAAAGTGTCATCCTGTCTTGTGAATAGAGATGTTTGTTTTCAGGAAAAAAATATTTTTTTTCGAGTTATTTTCCAGCAATTTTGCGAGTTTAACTTTCACAGGAAAACACCAATTACAACAACTGATTTGTACAAAACAAACCATTAATAAAATAAGCGAGTTATTAGTGGTAAAAAAATTACCATGCACTATAAATACGGGCATACTTCAGATATTTACCTATTATTTGTTTTTAACTTTAAAGTTTTTCTCCTATTCTTTGATACAATGGTAACAAAATTTTACAAGTGGTATAACATTTCTTAATGGAAGATAAACACTGTGCACACTACATGCGTGAAAATTGCATCACAAATTTTCTTTTACTATTATCTTAGAATATAAACCTATCCTAAACTATGGAAATCTATGTGTAATGGTATTTGAAAGTACATTGAACGACTGTATCTAAAGTGTAGTCTGACTGTCTGGCACAGGTTCGGGGCTTTTCCTTCACTTGTGAGCAGCTTTTCTTCGCGGGTTTTCGAGGACTGGGTATATCGCACTGTCCCTTCGCCACCAATGTGCGGAAGACGACGGGCAGACCACGGCAGGATCACTGTGCCGTGTAAACCTCGGGCACCGTGCAGCTTAACCACTGACTGAGGTTGCCGTGCTCGGGATCGAACAATGACAACATTTAACGACTCTTATTCTTCATTATCAGAATCACAATCACTCTTTCCCCCCCCCCCAAAACTAGTTAAGAAGCCCCCTCGCTGAGTGGCCCCGCCTACGATTACAAAATCGATACTGTTGAAACTAGGTTGATAAAAAACGTAAACGTCAAATTATTTTTTTTAGGAAAATTTTCTGTACATTTTAAAATTTTCTGCTTATTGTATGCATATAGGCCAAAATATGAGGCAACCCCGAGAAAAACTCTTGCGCCGACCCCCTCTTTTTTCCTGCTAATTTCCGCGGGCCTTCTACAGATTTTAGCCCCTGATCATCATCATCATCTCGTCTTCATCTAAAGGAGCGTCTTAACTTTAAAACGCACACGCGGGTACTGCAAAAGAACGGAATCAACATCGACACTACTTACTATCTTGTACTAATGCACTGGTTTTTAACAGGTACTTTTCTTGACACGTTTTTATGGATTACAATATTTTTTCTTCACATTAACTTGATTCAGATTTAAAAAAACTCGGTAACTGGTTGTTTTTATGGGCTAAGCCCCTCGGGGTCCTCCCAGCTGTCGGGGCACACGCGGCGACAGATGATCGATGGACTCTGATCGCGGCAGAGGCGATCTCCCGGGAGACACCGGCCAAGTACGGTAGCAGTCCACATCAGCAATTCTTCCCGGCACCACAGATTTATGGCCACAAAAGATTACATCGGGGCGTAAGGACGCCGTCGCCGAGGTCTGTGAGCAGGTTCGAAGTTGGTGCTACTGGAGTAACCCCCCCCTGGGCGTGGCCGGCTATAAATTTGTCTGACGGAAGACGACCTCATAAGAAAATTTTGTTTTTCCTCCGCGCACTATATATCCACATAAATAGGCTCGGCAAGCGGTTGTTTTACACGCACCCTGGTGTGCACACGCGATGTATTTGTTTGAGAGTTTCAAAAACGAGAAGACTGAAATTACTAGCAATTCGTATTACAATCAAACAAAGCCGTTAATCTGGCCTAAATATGTGAGAAACAATTTTGTGATAAATACAGAACGCATGAAGTGACTTGTTTTGAAAAATAAATATGTTGTAATATTCAAATAAATTGTAAGAACTTATAAAACGAAGTCCAAGAGTTCAAACATAGAAATATTACACCCAGTGATTTATAAACAAACTCAATGGAATTAACCATGAAAATAATACATTAAGAAAACCATAAATCTTAACAATCTAACTTGATGTAAGTTTTTGGACATACGCCATTGCTAAACATGCGTATGTCCAAAAACTTACAAGTCATGCACTCCCATTGCACAAATCTTTTAAAGATAACTTAACAATCTAGCAAATATGTCGTCGGCAGCATATTTAGTAATAACAGCAGCGTTACATATTTTGGCACTGGCTGAATAAGCCAACTGCCAACCTTTGGGTACTACCACAACGTCAAGTGGCTATATGAGATTTCAAACACATTTGAAGTTGTAAATATTATAATTTTTTTTTTGCATTTACCAATAGGTGGATACCGTTCGCTATCTTTTCCAAATTTATATATGTATATATGTGTGTGTATGTGTATATACGTAAAGAATTTTTGATAATATATATATATATTTTTTAGTTTCACTCGTGGTAAGAATTAACAATCGTGCCACAAAACATTTCATCGCTATACGATTAACTCAGGACCGCCTCAGTCCTTTACTTAAAGCCAGTCACCTGTCCGGGTCACCGCACGGCGTTCAGAGCTCCACGTGTTCACGCACCATTTACAAACTGTTTAACATTTATTATAAGTGTCTGATTGCGAAAAGCATTCAGGAGCCATTGAACTTACCGTTTACAATTACCGTATCATGGTTTCGTCTCAAACATGTTGTTTTTTTTTGTCGCTGATAAAGGCTAAAACAGGTATTTTCCCGGGAGTTTTTAAAAATAAATAAAAAATTCTTAAACGTTGTAAGTGGTAAAGTGAAGTAAACCTTTATCTTTAATGTTCCGCCACTATATATTATAAGAACACCGTCTGAAGTCCCAGGGTTACCCACGCGAAAACTGCACGCCGGTTCGGTGGCTTGCGCATAGAGGCTGTTACGGCGCGTGACGCGCAAGCCAGTTTCACACTTGGCGGTGCGTGGGATTGCGTCTCGGCACGTGCGTGCCCCTGGAATCATCCACGAGGCCCGTGCCGCCAAACAAGCCTGTTGGGCGGGTTGCGTGCGAAAAATTCCCGCAGGCGCGCGCGACAGTTGCCGGTGTTTTTTTTTCTTCTCTCCCCCAGGCCTCATGACCCCAGCTCAGCCACCCCTCCTCCGAACCTCCTCTCCTGTCATCATCCAGCTTTATTTGTGACACGCCGTGCCATATATGCACCCCGCACGACCGACACCAGGTGTTTTGACGGGACGTCTAATAAACCTATGAACGCCAGCTGCACGCACGAAAGAGTGTCCCGTTACGCACATTGTCCCGTTACGCTCATTGTACGCTTGCGCCGCATCTATCTCTCTTCCACTCGATTGGAACAACCATCGATTTGACTTTTTCGAGGCACATTTAACTTTAAACACTCCCATTCGTTTCCTACTTTTCCTATCATCGTCCTATCCTTAACAGAATAACACAGATTGGAAAAAGTTAAATAGCAAACATGTACAAAAGTTATAGTTAAAATAATCTCTTTGTTAAAGTAATAAACATATTTGAATTAATGAGTGCAAATAAAAGTAAATTTGTCAATTAAATTGTAGAGTTCATTTCACTCTTTCTTTGTGTCCATACAAAATAGTGATAATTCAATAAAAATGATTCAATTTTATTCATAAAAGTATGCAATCATTTCATCAATGTTTTGTTATGACGTTGTCACGTTAAACTATCGTCCGTTAACCGACTTTACAGACAACCAATTTTTTTATATGACATTAAATCCTTTTAAGGTCCCACCTATTTTATGGGACGTATTCGTGCCAGTGAGACGGGATGATAAGCGCGACGCTCGCAGGTGCTTCTAGCAAAGTATCGCCTCCAATCGCAAGGCTGTAGAACTGGCACGCAGTTTTCTCGTCGTGCACAGGCCTAACCATGAAGTTCGAGCGGAGAAACGAAGATAAAGGTGTAATGAAAGTCCCTTACGTGCTTTCAAGTATCTGTGCCGGTTGTTATACGCCTAGAAATTATTCGACCTTTAGCCATTTTTAATATTCTGAAAATACAGTTTCAAAAACTTTATCCGGAATCGAAAGTATTTTTTCGGTCCTCGGGAAACTCTTAAATGCTTTTCGTCAGCAGACACCAGTGGAATATGCTTTTCGTCAGCAGACACCAGTGTAATATCTTGTAGTAGTTTCCAAATCGCGTTGTTTTTTCCTGAAGCTCTGCGCACCGCGTGCGTGCCCTGGGTGGGCAGGGGCCTTAAGGCGGGTCTACTCACGGCTGACTCGGAGTCTCTACGCCGCTCCCCGCCCGTAGAAGTCTCCTCTGGGCGGTCCAGGCCGCCAACTGCGGCGTCTCGCGACGTCGACGCCAGCTTAAAAGTCTGCGCAAACTCGATTACCTCGCGCTTACGGCAGCACTTAAAAAAAACTAAATAACAGGTCAAAACGGAACCGCACCCGCCTTAGAGCTAACTCGCGTTGACCTCGACGAATTATTTTTACGACGCCAAATTAGAATCGCGCCGGACGCGGAGGGGGTTTCTAACCGTCGGACCGTGCCCAAGGGAGAACCCCCGCCGTCGGAGCGGTGATTGTCGGGCGCCGACGACAATGGAGCGGCGACGCCTAACCGCTCATCCCGCTAAGCGACGCGGCCGCGATAATCACACGACACGTCGACGCAATGCACGCGCCGGCGTCAGATATCCCTCCCCGTCCCCCTTTTCTAACCCTGGCTCATGCCCTGTAATGAAGAAAAAAAAATGAACGCCTAATCACCCGGAAGACCTTGCGTTAGGAAACAAGGTCGCGGCCTTCGCAGGGTTGGATGACGGATAGAACACACGGGTTGGAGGGGGAAGGAAGGTGCGGCTTGAAAAAAAAAAAAAAAAAAAGAACAGTCCCCACTGCGTTACGTGGCGGTAAAACGGGGGTCTATTGTTCTCGACTGATTCCGCTTTCAAGTGCGCCATCGTTTCCTGGCGGCGGTTCAGCTCTGGCATGCCTCGCGCATCGCTGCAGCGCCGGCATGCCTAGCGGCGCATCACTGCAGCGCCGGCAAGCCTAGCGGCGCATCACTGCAGTGCCGGCATGCCTCGCGCATCACTGCAGCACCGGCTCTCGTGCCCACAGACGCAACGGTAAAACGTGCGCCCTCAGATCCTCCATATGCAACCGAATTTATTTGGCAATTGAAATCGCATGGATTTTTGAGTTCAGGCATACGCCTTTTAGTCTGGTGTACAGAACGGCACATTGAAAATCATATTGAAAAATATCTGCACTACGTATAAAAAAAAGTATTTCATGATTTAGTTTAAAAAAAATATTTGAGTTACATTAGTGTTTATGAAATTTTATGTTCATAAATTTAACTTTAAAACAATCAAGAATGTTTCAATATTTTAACGTTTGTTAACTCAAGTATAAACTAAAGGCAACAAAAATCGAGTAGGAAGCAACTGATGCTAGCGTTAATCGTGGCATCATGCACATGCACTTGATAAATTTGTTATTTATTTAAATTTATTTAACTCGCCTAAATATCACCAAACAAGCCGTTAGAACCACCAACGACTCCACTTGTTTAGTTGTGAACTAAACTACAAAATACGGGATTCAACCCCTTACCACCCTAAAAAAATGCCACTAACATATTCATGCAAAATTCCAATTCGTTAACAATACTTCTTCAGTGACTGTAGGTTAGAGCTGCAATTCTTCTAATACAATGTCCAGTTGCTTGTACTTAGGTTCTATCATAAACCAAAATGTCATAAAATATATCATAAGGGAATGGGGCAGGTTATATGAGTACCGACAGTGTTAATCCATCTTGATGGTAGCTTTCATCAATTGATGTTACGATGAATGTTTTTGATTAAACGACTGTTTGATTATCTACATCTAATAATCGAAAGTTAATATTTTCTTGATTGTGTATGAATGAAAATTCAATACCATTGAAATATGAATACTCAGAAGTTGAGTATCATTGATGTCAAATGAATTTAGTCGTTATTTTTTGGTTATTAATTTAGAAAATACACAAAATAAATTAGTAATATTGTTTAGGCATTTCTTTATAAAATTTTAGGAGTAAATAATTTTGCAAAATAGTTTTTTTTAATAAGATTAAAAGGGGACAAACTCGGCACCTAACAAATACTTAATTTCTGTCAAGATATAGTGAGCTTATCTGTGGTGTTAAAACAGCTTCCGTTAAGTTATCTGTGTAATACCTTTTCTGGTTACGTATGCAGATAAGAAAACAAAAGCGTTCACGAACAGCCAGCTACGTGAAAGTGACGTGATTCAACGACTGTAGATTGATAATGTTTCACATTATTTCATATTCATTGCATTAAAGATTAAACGTTCGTTTTTCTAGGTGTATCGAAAATAAATGTACTTTTTTTTTTGGTTGAGAAAAATTAGCAATGGAATTCAGATGGAAACAGTATTATTATTTGTTTCTGTGTTAACTGGAAGCCTCAACCAGACAAAATTAATTATCAGATTGTTAGGGGCAATTAATTTTTCAAAGTTGTCATAAAAGTTTTAAATATATAGCAGGAATATCTCATTATCGGCTAATGGAGTATTTAAACCACAAGCGGATTCAGCAATTTGTTGATATGGAAGTGAAGAAGGGGTAGAAAAGCAATATCTACGTCACATGGGCATATAATGTAGATACTTAGTGTATATGTATGTGTAACTACATAAATCTGGCAAAAATAAATGAAATTTAATTAGTGTCTTCCATATTTTCGTGCTTTGCAAGCTTACAAGTTCACAGAAGTTACAGAAACGTTTTATTTTACACTTATTTGCTCCCAAATACTTTAATTTCAGTTAAGCTATTTTGATTCATTATGTGTTATGTTCTATATGCAGCATCAAGATGGACAAGTACGTTTTTTCTTCTTCGTATATTTGAATGCTTATTATTATTGTTCACTCAATTTTTTTATGTTTTAAATATCAAATTATATGTTATAATTATTATTTTAAATTATATATTTCTGAACGTGTGTGGGAACCTTAAGGGCTTCGCCTAATTTGGCACACATTCGGTGTGCAGAGCTTCAGGAAATCAAAGCGATTTGAAAATGGCCAAATGGCCAAGATATCCTGGTGGTTTAACTATTTTTCGAGAAGAGTGGAAATCGCTAAAAAAATAAAATAAAAAGTTTTCGGAGTTTTTTTTTTTTTTTTTTTGGCATGAAACACTGGTACATGTTTTTGAAAGCATTTAAGGGACTCGCAATACACCTTTATCTTCATTTCTCCGCAGTACACTGTCACGCGGTCACCGGTCAAATGTCACAGTCGCCCTATGCACAGTGTTGAGCGATACATCGACAGAAGCACCAGAGAGCGTCTCGCCGACACACACGCACCCCTGACTAGTGCCTGCTACCCGGCCCCTCCTCCGCGCAACGCTGCTCCAAGAGCAACACGCGCGCTGTTTGTGCCCGTCTAGCGCAGACATCCGCAGGCGCCCCTGGACCGCGCCGTTGACAAACGACCGAGACGGCGCCCCGCTGCGGGGGTGGGTGGGGGGGGGGGGTGAACAAAGCCCGGGGCTGTGACCCCCTTCCCGGCATTCTGGAGCACGACGACCGTAGATTCCCGATCAGCCCCCCCGCCCGCTTCCCCCCCTCATCCACCCGCGCCACCTAATCAACTGCTACGGATTTACTCGTCCAATTATACTCGGCGCGCACCGAATACACACCCCGGTAAACACTTGGCGCCGGTTCAACCCTTTCCCCGCCCCCTTCCTACCCGTCTACCCCGCGGGTTTAATTGGGACTCCCGCGTTCAGGAGGGAGTCGGTGCTTCTGGCCGACGAACAGAGGGGGTCGCGATGTCTCTCCCTCACCTGCGAGACACGCCGGGCTGTTCCCCTGTCATCTGTCATCACACTCACCGTCATCCGTCATCAGTTATCACGAAAAACCCATCATCATTATCTTCATCGTACTATCTTCATTTCCCCATCATCATCCACCATCATCTATCATCATACATCACCTTGTTCCGTATTTTCGTTTTGTCGTGTTTTTGTCTCGTTTCAACTGTCTTGCTGAATTTTTTTGGTTCAATATTTTTGTGCTGTCATCATTTGTGTTTTTTTTTCTTTCGTTCTCTTAGTCCATTTTTCTTTGTTTTTCTTTGTTTGTTGACCATATTCCTGTTATGGAATATTATGCGGTGTTTATATCCTGTTTACAACAGCAATTTTTTGCTTAATTTGTGTTTTTTGTCTTTTGGGTTTTTTGTAGTTTTCTTCTACAGACATACATGTGCTTAGTAATGGCGTATGTCAAAAAGCTTACATCAAGTCTCCTTCATCCATCATCCACCATAATCTATCATCATACATAATATTCATCATCTATCATCACCCATCATCTTCATCATCCATCACTTTAACTATATCATCATTATCCCACTAGCGTCATCATCCACAATCCTCGCTATCCATCATAATCACCTATCGTCATCAATATAATCATCATTTAAGGAGGGACTAAATCGCGGCAGTGACTACGATTTGGCGGCATACTTTGGCAAAGGGATAGAGAAGGGGGTCACAGGGGATCGTGGTCGCTAGGAATTTTTTTTGCAAACAGTTTTACGTTTATTTAACTTTTGTTTATTACGGATTGCGATTTTTAAAATCAATCACCATATTATTGCGAGAGTAATTTTTGGACACAGGTTTGAACAAATATATAAAATTTTATTATTTCAATAACATTAAAATAAACATTACTGCTACTGCAGTAAAGATGTTGTATAAGTCTTAATTATAAAAAAAAATTGGTTGTATGTAAAGTCGGTTTACGGACGATAGTTTAACGTGACAACGTCATAACAAAACATTGATGAGATGATTGCATACTTTTATGAATAAAATTGAATCATTTTTATTTTAATAATAAAAGAATAAATACTTGAAATTATACTAGTATCAGATTTTTAAAATGCAAGGATAATTAACCTTTATTGCCGAAATTGTTGTTGTAATAAGGGGCGCAAGCGTACAATGAGCGTAACGGGACACAGCGTAACGGAACAATGTGCTTAACGGGACACTTTTTCTTGCGTGCAGCCGGCGTTCATCGATTTATTAGACGTTGTCACGTCAAAAAAATGTTTTATTAGTTATTTAACACGTAATGTATTGTAATGATATTTTGTAAATTATTAAAAATATATATAAGTAAAATCTGACGTAAGTCCGTTACCAAAAAAAACATTTTTCTTCCCAAAAACTACTACTGGTGGTGTTGGACTTTTGGTGCGACCTGTATGTCGCATCGTTACTCTGCCGCCCAGGGTACCGCAGCCACGCCGAGGAGCGGCGGTGACAGGCGCGCATCGATCACCGCGCACGGCCCCGGTGACGTCATCCCCTCGTTTCACGCCGCGTCGCCGGCGCGCGAGCTGTCGTTAGCATGATCTCTTGCCCCCACCCCCCCTTGCCAACCTCTTCATCGACACCTTCCTGCAGCTCCTCCCGGCTGCTGGCTTCATGCAGGGTGTCCACAGTTAGTACTGTCGTACTAGATCTAGTACTTTTCTAGTGGTCTAGTACAGATCTAGTAAATATTTCTTTAATATGATTATATTATAGTAACTCCGATTTGTTTTATTATTAAGCGTAATTATTTTTTAAAAACTATGGAATGTATGTGTGTGTGGTGTGATATTTAAGTTCGAGCATTGCAATGTCATAATAACTTCCTAAATTGTTAAAAAAACCATAACAAATTATAATTTAGTACTTTTTTTTTTCAAAAATCTAGTACTTTTTTCTCTCGCCTAAGTTGGTACGAAATATTTTTTTTTTCCTTGTGGACACCCTGGCTTCGTGACAACGGGCGGACGTCTCGGCCGACGCCTGCTTCGTGTTTGTTTCGACAGGTGATGTTGGGCTGCAAATCCACGACCTTCGTGCGAGTAACAGAACGATTTGACGGCGGACTATTTTATCATAGAACGAAGAAACAAGGGGGTAATTTTGGCCATAGAGCAAGGAGGAAGATATAAAAGTGCGACTCTTACAATGGAAAACGAAACTATGTTTTGCACGTCATGTGACGCTATCTTTTGGATGAGCCCATAACTACTAGCAAAAAAAAACCTCAGGCGGGAGGATCAGATCAAAAGTATTAGTTTTATAATGTTAATTTAACGACTAATTTCTCAGTAAAAGAGATTCAAGAGGTACGACAAAAAATTAATGCTGTTTTGTAATAAAAAAAGCATGTCCTGTATAAAAGAGTAAGAGATGGAAAATATTTGGTATGCCACGCCACAAAACACATATGTGGCAACACAAAACTGGTATGTTTGCCTGATAATCTTAAATGCATTACTTCTCACAATCACTGTACCTAAGTTAAAAATATATTATGAAAGCTGCTAACTAGCTAATGTGACGGAAACAACTTTAAAAAAATTGATTGTCTGTAAAGTCGGTTTACGGACAATAGTTTAACGTGACAACGTCATAACAAAACATTGATGAAATGATTGCATACTTTTATGAATAAAATTGAATCATTATTATTGAATTATCACTATTTTGTATGGATACAATAAAGGAGTGAAATTAAATCTACAATTTAATTGATAAGTTTACTTTTATTTGCACTCATTAATTCAAATATGTTTATTACTTTAACGAAGATATTATTTTAACTATAACTTTTATACATGTTTGCTATTTAACTTTTTCCAATCTGTGTTATTCTGTTAAGGATAGGACGATGATAGGAAAAGTAGGAACGAATGGGAGTGTTTCAAGTTTAATGTGCCTCGAAAAAGTCAAACCGATGGTTGTGACAAAGCGTAACGGGACAAAGAGCGTAACGGGACAATGAGTCATCCTTTTTCGTGCGTGAAGCCGGCGTTCATCGATTTATTAGACGTTGTCACGTCAAATAAACTAGGCTTCTATCTCGGCAACAAAGGCCATAACCAGGATTTTGTGAAGGAGCGATGGGGGGAGGGGGGGTTTCCAGTAAAACAATTATCATTGTTTAATTGTAAGTTTTATTTTGAGTTTTTAAAAATAAGTCACCCTAAAGTCTTAGGCAACATTAGACTTTTGGAAATTAAACATCTACACTTTGCTAACCACTGCAGAGGAATCATGCCAACATATGTAAATAACTTGTGTACTGACCGATCCGCGACAAAACTATTTTATTTCCTAAACGCTTAAACATCCGCGGCCAAGCCCTGCATGTACTGTGAATCCGGACGACATTGGTGATGGCGAGTGTCCGATCTCCTCGGATGAAGTGTCTGCGCATGTCGCGCTCGTGTGAACATCCGCGCGTTGACAGGCGTGACACGGGCGGCGCCTCTCGGAGCACGTCCGTCTGGCTGGACTTGGGCGTCCGTCTGGCTGGACTGGGGCGTCCGTCTGGCTGGACTGGGGCCGTCCGTCTGGCTGGACTGGGGCCGTCCGTCTGGCTGGACTGGGGCCGTCCGTCTGGCTGGACTGGGGCCGTCCGTCTGGCTGGACTGGGGCCGTCCGTCTGGCTGGACTGGGGCCGTCCGTCTGGCTGGACTGGGGCCGTCCGTCTGGCTGGACTGGGGCCGTCCGTCTGGCTGGACTGGGGCCGTCCGTCTGGCTGGACTGGGGCCGTCCGTCTGGCTGGACTGGGGCCGTCCGTCTGGCTGGACTGGGGCCGTCCGTCTGGCTGGACTGGGGCCGTCCGTCTGGCTGGACTGGGGCCGTCCGTCTGGCTGGACTGGGGCCGTCCGTCTGGCTGGACTGGGGCCGTCCGTCTGGCTGGACTGGGGCCGTCCGTCTGGCTGGACTGGGGCCGTCCGTCTGGCTGGACTGGGGCCGTCCGTCTGGCTGGACTGGGGCCGTCCGTCTGGCTGGACTGGGGCCGTCCGTCTGGCTGGACTGGGGCCGTCCGTCTGGCTGGACTGGGGCCGTCCGTCTGGCTGGACTGGGGCCGTCCGTCTGGCTGGACTGGGGCCGTCCGTCTGGCTGGACTGGGGCCGTCCGTCTGGCTGGACTGGGGCCGTCCGTCTGGCTGGACTGGGGCCGTCCGTCTGGCTGGACTGGGGCCGTCCGTCTGGCTGGACTGGGGCCGTCCGTCTGGCTGGACTGGGGCCGTCCGTCTGGCTGGACTGGGGCCGTCCGTCTGGCTGGACTGGGGCCGTCCGTCTGGCTGGACTGGGGCCGTCCGTCTGGCTGGACTGGGGCCGTCCGTCTGGCTGGACTGGGGCCGTCCGTCTGGCTGGACTGGGGCCGTCCGTCTGGCTGGACTGGGGCCGTCCGTCTGGCTGGACTGGGGCCGTCCGTCTGGCTGGACTGGGGCCGTCCGTCTGGCTGGACTGGGGCCGTCCGTCTGGCTGGACTGGGGCCGTCCGTCTGGCTGGACTGGGGCCGTCCGTCTGGCTGGACTGGGGCCGTCCGTCTGGCTGGACTGGGGCCGTCCGTCTGGCTGGACTGGGGCCGTCCGTCTGGCTGGACTGGGGCCGTCCGTCTGGCTGGACTGGGGCCGTCCGTCTGGCTGGACTGGGGCCGTCCGTCTGGCTGGACTGGGGCCGTCCGTCTGGCTGGACTGGGGCCGTCCGTCTGGCTGGACTGGGGCCGTCCGTCTGGCTGGACTGGGGCCGTCCGTCTGGCTGGACTGGGGCCGTCCGTCTGGCTGGACTGGGGCCGTCCGTCTGGCTGGACTGGGGCCGTCCGTCTGGCTGGACTGGGGCCGTCCGTCTGGCTGGACTGGGGCCGTCCGTCTGGCTGGACTGGGGCGTCCGTCTGGCTGGACTGGGGCGTCCGTCTGGCTGGACTGGGGCGTCCGTCTGGCTGGACTGGGGCGTCCGTCTGGCTGGACTGGGGCGTCCGTCTGGCTGGACTGGGGCGTCCGTCTGGCTGGACTGGGGCGTCCGTCTGGCTGGACTGGGGCGTCCGTCTGGCTGGACTTTACGTTCGTTTGGCCGGTCCTGGCCACTTACTTTCATTCTGCGCCGGCTCAGTGAAGCTCGTGGCGGCCTGCGAACTAACGGCCCTAGCAGTACGCGAGCCCGTCATTGACAATGTGTTAAATGACACATAAAATAGGATATTATTAATAATTCCGTCTCAGTTTTTTTAAATTTTTTCCTCCAGTTTTTTAATTTTCCCTTTTGTTTGGGTGCTTGGTAAAGGCCTAATCTGTACCAATGCTTTGAATGTGTTTCGAATTTGTTAGTTAAGTTGAAGTGATTTTACCACTTTTTCGACATTCTTCACCGATCGTAGGTGATATTTCACGCGTAATGAGCCTATTAGTTTTAAATCAAGGCGGCCTTATAAATGAATGAATAATGACTGAATTAGGGTCTGACGTGTCGAAGACGCCGGGGTAATTTAAGGACGATGTTACGTAGCGGTTAACGGAGATAATCGTCGGAAGAGGAGAGGGTTGGGAGTACTCCTGAAAAAACACAAAAGCTCACGGAAAATTCAGCCATGTTTTCTTCTCTGAAGGTATCTGGATAGTTAAAATTCGTAAATTTTGCTTACAAAATATGGGGAGAGGTGAAACATTTGCGCGACAACTATATTCCCACTTAAGGGTACCCACGCTTAGAATGCCAGTTCAGACATCTTGATTTATCTCTCTCCCTCACTCTCTTTCCCCTACCCTCTCTCTCCACCTACCCTCTCTCTCCACCTACCCACTGCTCTCTCCCTTCCATCTACCCTCTCTCCTCTTTCATTCTTTCTCTCCACTCTTCCCCTACCCTCTCCACCTGCTCTCTCTCTCCCCTACCCTCTCTACCTTCCCCTACTCTATCTACCCCTACACTCTCCCTCCTTACCCTCTCTACACCTCCCCCCTCCACCTCTTTTCACTAACCACTCTCCCCAAACACTCTTACCACCACTCTCTCTCTTATTGTAGTTACCAGAAATATCTCTTGGTAATTTATATAGGCCAAAGAGTCTTAGGTGCAGTAAATGTTAGATATTTCCTAACTAAAATGTTTAAAATTTTAAATGAAACCAGCTCTGGTACACAGTCTTCGCACGGATTGATACATTTTTAACAGCTTGAGTTTTTCTTTTAAGTATTGCTATATCAAATTTAATCTAAATCAGTCACGTACCAACAATTTTTTTTTTAAATCTGGGCTTCAAATTTACAATTTATTCAACCAATGCCGCGTCAATATAAACATTAATTACAGAAAGACTATTCAATATTTGAAAATTATGTTCACTTGCGAGATAAAAAAAATATAAATTAGATAGCACATTACCAACGCAAAGTTTGAATCACGTGCCAACTAGCGCGTAAGCCAAGAACGCAGTCAATATGGTCGTTATTCCTCTGAACGTAGTAAGAAATATTCTTGTATCTTACAGAACCGCCTGCCCACTTGGTCCATTGGCTAGCGTGTCTGGCTGGTGGGCCAAGGGATCAGGGTTCGACTTCCGACCGGGGAGGGGATTGTTCAGACCTACTCCCTGGGTTCAAGCCTGGGTGTTTGTCGTGTGTGCAAGTGTGCAAGTGTGCAAGTGTGCAAGTGTGCAAGTGTGCAAGTGTGCAAGTGTGCAAGTGTGCAAGTGTGCAAGTGTGCAAGTGTGCAAGTGTGCAAGTGTGCAAGTGTGCAAGTGTGCAAGTGTGCAAGTGTGCAAGTGTGCAAGTGTGCAAGTGTGCAAGTGTGCAAGTGTGCAAGTGTGCAAGTGTGCAAGTGTGCAAGCGTGCAAGTGTACAAGTGTGCATGTTAGTAAGTGCGCAAGTGTGCTGCGTCTCTCTCTCGCATAGTCTACCTAACTATTCACCTCGTGCGATCGAAATTTTCGTGACGCTCCGAAAATTATAGCCCCCCTTTCCAGAAAAAGAAGTTTCACTGCAAAAATATACATAGTGTCCAAGATGGCGGGTTGGCGTGACACGCGGGCGGCTGCGCTTCTGGCTGCTCCCTGCTCTGCGACCGGCGGCTGGGGAAGAGGGCTGCTGCGGTTCGATCGAGAAAGGAAGGAAAAGGGGGTGGAGGAGGGGAGGGAGTGGGGAAGGGAACACGACAGACCGCTCTACGCTCCCAGAGTCCCGTCACGACCGGCGTGCGCCTGCGCAGGGGAATTAGCATAAACACACTTCTGCGTCGCGGGCAAATGCGCCGCGGGAGCGTCCCTCGGCGTGCACCCGCCCGAAATAGTCACGTTCCCGGCGGGCGCGAGCTACCCTCCCCCCACCCCCTTTTTTATACATAGCCTAATCCCTTCAGATCTAAAACAACAATCTACCCCCGGCCGCAAATTACCTTAAATGTCGGTTACATTCCATGACATTAAGGTAGATGTGTAATTAGAAAACGTTTTGAATACGACTGTTATAGGTATTTCTCTTTGGAGATAATTTTTGATATTTCTCTTTGTTGTGAGTAGCCTTTTTTTTTTAAATTGTCAATCAAAAATTCGGATAGCCGAAAGTTCACAGGGATGAAAGTTACAACCACAACAACCTGAACTGTTCAGAAATTTAACAGGAGTTTTTATTATTATTATTTTTTAGGTTAGGTTATCGTAACTAAAATGAAAGGCAGGTTAGATTAGCGTAATTTAAAATACTCTATGACCGTAAATACATCTTTAAAACATGGTGATTTCACGAACGATCGGAGAACTTCGGAGAACAACTTCGGAGAACAACTTCTGGTGCTCCAAAACAAGATTTTAGGCTTTTAAATGATTTGTTAGAAATATATTACAGTGAGAATTTCTAATTTCTTGATCATTACTATTTATTAAAATAAAGTATTAATTTGTTTCAAAGACAAATAATGTCTTATATTTTGAGCTCCCTAATAATTCTTGGGATAAAGTAAAAGTTTGTTGGGAAGACATTATAGTGAGATATGCCTATATCATGAGCTTGTTATTTTTTAAGGTGATAAAGTATAAAAGGGCCTAAGAGAAACTTGTTTGGTACAAGGGCTCACAATTTAGTGTGATATTATTATTATTACTTTATAATTTTTTAATTAATTCTTGTTTTAATGTATTTATATATGAGATTATTTATATTTACAAGAAATAGTGTTTCATACAGTGGTTTGGTGCTTGAAAGTAAATTTTGTCAACGTATAGATCAATTATTTGCTAGTAATGGTTATTGAGGGGTATGCTTAAAATGTGCAAAATATTAAGTGTGTTGCACAGTGATGCAGAAAAATGGCCTGTATATTCAAAGTACTTTTTATATGTCCTTGTTTCAATGATAAACTATCAGAGTTATTAGATGGAACATTTGCATTTGGTGAGTTTAGTTTGTTTTTTTGCTTCAAAGTAAAAGTTAATGATTTCATGAAGTGCTTTCATTTTGTTTATCCGAGAGATAGTAAGACTTTGAGAAAAAAAACACGAACAAAGCAAAACTGGTCTTCACACTAATATTTTATTTTGTATTACTACTTTTCCCCACTGTTCCCTTTGCTTGAAATTATGAGAAGGTACAAAGTAAGGTCCTATACATGTTTGTGTTAAACGATGTTGTTTGTGCGGGCAGTGTTAAACGATGTCACGAGGCGCCAGTCGGTCTCTGCTTTGAGGTGAAAAAAACTTTTGGGTTGAATACGGTTCATCCAGGATAGTGATTATGAGTCAGCTCCCAGCATGGGGAACCGAGGTAATGCAGCGACGCCACCACAGGTTCTTGCGACAACGGTGGTTCCACTGGGTTTCACCGTTACCTTTCGCAGTATACAGGTGAAGGGAAACACACAATGTACTGTCACGGATGGATCTAGAAGTATGTTGGGGGGGAGGGGGGAGAGAACCAGCCCCTGACGCCAGGCTACAGTGGATGTAGGATATGCCGACCAGGTTTTTTTTATCACAAACTTGAATATGTTACAGGAATTTAGGTTAATACAACAGTAAAAGTTATTTTAGTTTTTTTGTACTTTGTCGATAATTTTTATTTCTCAATATTGTAATTTCAACATTGTAACACTATTAAAACCATGTGTTTTCTCTATATATCTTTCGTGTTTCCATTGAACCGTGAACAGTATATTATTGATTATAAAGTAATGAAAAAACTTATACTCAAACTACTGTCAAGTACACGGGGTTTGAGAAAATTTAACTTAAAATTATACAAATTATATACGAGGGTTAAAAAAAATACCTGGTATGTTAACTGCTGCTTGGCGAGGGTGGTTGGTGAAAAAAAAAAGGGGGGGGGGGAATGATTACAATTTCTGCCCCGGGCTGCTCCGGTCCTGAGTACGGGAATTAAAATTTCTCACAAGTGGAAAAAATTCCCTCACCCGGCCAAATCAGTCAGAAGGCATGGACATCGACCCAATAGTGCGTGCACTTATTTACACACATTATAAGTTATAATTTCTTTGTTTTGACTTATCGATTTGCAACTTTAAGACGCCACTCCAGTGTTTCAGGGGCACTACGCAACCCGCGTTAACCTCATAAGATTCAATGCTATTTTCATTTTGCTTATAACTAATTAACTAATATAGATTTCGAAATGATGCTTGCTTGATATGTATGACCACGATGCTCTTATCAAAGCCCCTTTCTTAAAAAACGTGCATAAATTATGGTTTTATACTAATCTTTACTAATATGCATAAGTGTATTGTCTAGGTTTGAACCATAATTTATGCACGTTTTTGAAGAAAGGGGCTTTGATAAGAGCATCGTTGTCTTACATATCAAGCAAGCATCATTTCGAAATCTATATTAGTTAATTAGTTATAAGCAAAATGAAAATAGCATTGAATCTTATGAGGTTAACGCGGGTTGCGTAGTGCTCCTGAAACACTGGAGTGGCCTCTTAAGTTTGAATACTAGAATAGGTATCGCCGAATTCCTAATGTTATAGAATATCAACAAAATTTGAATTTTGTTTTGACTCCATGTTTGTTCCAAAACAATTTTCTTAGCTAGTAAATCATATGTAGGTATTATTAAAGTTCCGATTATGTCTTGTTATGACAATTTAAGTTTACTAAGTGTATTCCAGGGTAGTTTCGCTATCATAAAGTTTAATATGGCACTCCAATAAAGCTTGATGTCATCCCCCGATGTTCACGAAAGTGAACATGTACGGGTTCACGTTGTCACGCGCACCCGTATGCGCATGCGCATTGAACTTTCAGCCTGTTAAAAAAAAAAAAAAAGATTACGTTCGTGTGATGAGCGCGCTGAAACGTCACCCTCGACGGAAACTTGGTGGTCGCAGAAGAGTGCAAATTGCGGCGGGCGTAGAAAACCCGCTCCGGTTCTAAATGCAGACGATGACGCGCCGTCTAATCTCCGGTGCGCGCCTGCGCCTGTCTGCTGCGGTTAGAGGGGGGGGGGGGGTTGCAAGGGGAGCAGGGGGGGGGGTTCTATGAGGGGCAGGGTAGTTGGGGGGGAGGGGGAAGGAATTGGATCACCGGTCATGTCTCGCGGCCACCGCTGATACCATCAGGACAATATCCCCGGCTACAATGTTCTCTCCCCTGTCCCCCTCTCCAACCGACCCACGATGAAGTCCGGCTTCGCTGCATGTATCGGCGGGAGGCGATCTTTACTAGCCTCCTCCCCTCCCTCCCCCCCTTCCAACAACTCCTTAATCGGCACCCGCCCGCCCACCGGCACACTCGCACAAAGGCGGCGCGGTCATTATTATTGTTATTATTTTTTTTTGGTTCCGTCGTGGATCGCGCGTCTGCCGAAAAAAACACCTCCCGTCCTTTCGTCGTCGCATGCTGGCGCCCTACCCGAGGCGCCCCCCCCCCCTCCTCCCCAAACACCGCCCTGGTTCGACACTGCTGAGAAGACACGACGGCGAGACTCCTAGGTGAAGGAAAGGCGTCGTTCACGTCCAACTGACAATAATCTACTTGGCAACTGGCCAACCTGATTCTAAAGTCCCTTCTAAGGTCTCCTGCACACCTTCCAGTCTAAATTTGATTCGATCTACAATTCAGGAAATTGAGATCGTTATCCACACTCTACTAATAGATAGAGACCTGAAAAATTCGCGGGTTCATTTCGTGTTATGCTAAAATTCAAATAATTATACCTTAGAGCTGCTCTGTCATTGGTTCACGGTTAATCTGGAGGACTGAGGGCCAATTAGAGACCCTCACTCATAGAAGTGTCGAATCACAGGCCACCCAGTCGAGACGACTCACAAGCCAGCAGCCAATGGACAGTTGGCATTTGCCCGAGTGTGTAGAGGATATTGGAGCCTATCCTGGAGGTCATTGAACCCGCGAATTTTTCCGGTCTCTACGTAATAGGCCATGGTCGATTCTTCCTCCAGTTTCCTTGAGCAATGATCTTGGTTTTTATCCGCCTGTACGTGTTCAAAACGATGTATACTAAATCGCAAGAACATTGTGTAAAACCTTTGTCGAATCGCCACATTTGAAACCATTCCCTGCCGTCATCCGCAACCCTACACTGTGTTTTTTTTAAAATGTAAATGAAACAGTTTTATTCATGTAAAATTACAGATATTTGTACATTTCTACATTAACACGAGAAAAAAAACTGTATCCCTACAAAATAGTGTTCGCAGTAATACTACTGGGTTCGTATTCTTACCCGAGCACCCATGCTGTGTGTTGCCCCTGTACTTCCAGTAGTAAAAGTAGTTTGTAAACCGTTCCCTGAAAATTTTTTCCAGTATTAAATGCGCACATAAATAAACGTAATGAAACAAAATAAAGTCCATGTATTGAATATTAGATTATCTTTCCTATGGTATAAAAAAAATTAAGTGCCAATTTTCGTTATTTCATGTGTGCAAAAATAACCATAGCCATGTTCTGTGCAATTTTACAATATTTTGTTGTAGTATTACAAACCATTTATTGGCAATTGGTAGGAACTGGACAAATTCGCGGTTTGAATGACCTCTAGGATGGACTCCACGATTCTCTATGTACGCGGGAATACTACACCAGCTCATTGGCTACTGACTCGTGACACCTGCTAACTGGGATGCTTATGATTCGATACCTCTTACGTTGAGGGTCATTCATTGCCTCACACTCCTTCAGGCAAACTGTGTTCCAATCACTGAAGCGGCAATAAGTTACACGCACTTGGATTCCAGCCTATCGCGAAATGAACCCGCGAATTTTTTCCTGTCTCTAGCAATTGGTTTCCGAAGGAATGTTTTTTGTTGAAAAGTGTGCGGGAAATTGTTTTCTGTGCGCGCGGAGAGTGAACCAGAAGTTCACCTGTCGACGAGCAGCGTCGAGAGAGAGAGAGAGAGAGAGAGCAGTCGCTACGTCGTTCTGCGACGGCGAGGCACGAGGTCGCGCTGGCGACCAAGCAGACGTCTGGAAAGACGCGGTGGTTGGGGGGTGGTTGGGGAGGAGAGGGTGTTCGCAGTAAAAATAGTCGCGTGGCCCGAGAGCAGTTTACCAAAGCGACGAGTCGCGAGAGGGAAGAACAAAAAAAAAGGACAGCGCTACACCTTTACCTCCCCTTTCCCTCCCGGCCCTATTACTAAAGGAGCTCTTTTGTTTGGACACGGGTCATCAACCCTCGCAAAGCAACAAGTAGTCTGAGCGGTGGGCGCCCGCGCCACCGCCGCCGCCTTCAGACCTAGAGATGAATTTCCGCTGACGATATCTCCGAAGGGACGACCGCCAACAGCCCCATTAAACTTTTTCGCGTGCGGACGACGAGATAAATGTTTAGCCCGGCGGGTCTGATGGACGGCCAGCTGAGAACCGCTGGTTTTCCAAGTCGGCAGTGCTGGGGAGCTTCGAAACTTGGATCGTTAGGATGGGATCGGATCTTTTTTTTAAATTTTATATTTTATTTGGGCTTAAAATTAACGTCGCAGCGAGGTCGTTACAGACGTTAAGGTTTTCATAGCTTCAGAAGAAACCACGTGATTAAAAAAAATGATCAAGATATCAGAACGGCTGCAAATGATGAAAACCATTTAAGAATACGCTAAGGGCGGTTGAGTAATTCTGTGTCCGTATACCTTTTTTTAAACTGTTTCTCCTAGAAGAGTGAAAATGGCTGATACGCGTGTTTTCAGACTGTCTAAGGCATCAAATACCCGGTACATATTCTTGACAGCACTTAAGGGACTTACTTACATTACACCTTTATCACATAATTTTATGGTCACCGCTCAAATCTCACAGTTGTCCTATGCACGACGAGAAGACTGCCTTGCGCTTAAGGGGCCCGCCTACCTGGGCACACATACGGTGTGCAGAGCTTCAGAAAAAACAACGCGATTTCAAAACTACTCAAGATATCCGAGTGGGGCCTATTTACGAATAGCATATAAGAGTTCGCTGAGGACCGAAAAGTACTTTTAATTACGGATTAAGTTTTTAAACTGTATGTTTAGAAGCGTTAAAATGCCTAAAACGCGTGTTTTCAGAGTAAGTTTTAGGCATAAAACAATCAGTACAGATTCTTGAAAGCACTTAAGGGGCTTGCATAACACCTTTATCTTCATTTCTCCGCCATATAATGTTACGGTCACCGCTCAAATTTCACAGTTATCCTGTGACGACGAGACGAATGCGCGCCAGTTCAGAGCCTTGCGCTTAGAGGCTATACTGCGCTGGAAGCACCAGCGAGCGTTGCGCTTATCATCCCGCCTCACTAACACACATACACCCCTGACGAGGCGGGCCCCTTAAAGGCGATATCGCGCTAGAAATACCAGCGAGCATCGAAAACAGGGAGACACCACAGTTCGTAGGCTTATAGGGTGTTATGTTGTAGAAGTTGTTATTTTTTAACGCAACTATGCCTGCTTCCTTATCCTGCACTTATAAATTCGTCTCCTAAATTATAAAAATTCCCTAAATCTGCCACAATATGTATTTTTTTTGTTTTTTTGCTCTTCAGTAGTGCGGATAAACAATCTTTACTATAAATATGCTAAACTAGCCTGTCCTTTCTTTTCGTTAAGCATCGCCACAAATTCCTGAGGATTCTGCAAAGGCTTTATAAGCTCACTTAAGTTTGTTGCCTTACAAAAACAAATCCTACACTTTCTCGCGTGCTCATGAAGTGAATAAGGCGTGCTCACAGAAGAGTGTAAAAGCTCTGGGGAAGCCACGGAAATGTTCGCACTCGTCTGTTTACACCTGCCGAGACAAAAAGAGTTTCGTCTGAGTGACAAGCCACTCAAGCGCCAATTATTTTTTTTTTGTTTGCCGCCACATTGAGGCCAGTGGTTGAGTGCTTGCTGTTCAAAGCGAAGCAAACAAGCTATATTTGCATGGCACAGGCCGAGTGTGTAAGCGCATTGTTACTTGCATCTGCACAGCTGCTCTCGGAAATAGCATTTTCTTTTACTAACTTATATTTCACCGCCCTTCCCGGTACAGAATCCCAACTGCTACTGCGGCTTATTATTGATGTTCTGGCTGTAAAAATCATCAAAATTTTGATAGACCTGGTAAAATTATATTATGTAATTTAACTGAAATAAATTTATAAATATCATGAAGTAGCCATGCAGCGTTGCCTTTAAATTTAAATTTTTTTCTGTTATATAAAAAAATGTTTCGTACTCTTTACAAGGTAAAATCCTTGGAAAAAAACCTGTTGCAAACGATGTCACTTGCAAGACTACTACAAGGCAGAGCTTTTGTAAAATTTTCGTACATCACAAAGCCCTGCCTTGCAATCTTACGAGTGAACATCGTTGGCGCCCCGGGTTTTCCAAGGACCGTCCCGGCAGAAAGCACAAAAAAATAATAATAATTAATTGGGCGTTGCCCGCAGCATTCGTCCTCATCCAAGTGCCAGCGGAAATTAACGATGTTCCCTAAATTGAAGAATCGGTGTTTAATATTCATGCTGACGCCTCTCCCTCGACTCGCAGCGGACTGGTACAAGCTGCCAGAGAGAGAGAGAGAGAGAGAGAGAGAGAGAGAGGCTGCCGTTGAGAGTTTGTCACTCCCGCGAAGGCGGACGGTGTAATTAACGAGGCGAGGCGGCTTGTTTGTTCCTTTGACACCGACTTAAGAGCAGGAAAAGGGGGGGGGGTGAGAGGGGGGGGGGGGTAACTCCGTGAACGGCGCCTGTGCGAGATTGATGCCAGACCATTTACGAAGCCGTGTCGGGGTCGACTTCGCCGGCTTTGCGCGCGAAAAACATTAAACATAACGACTCTCGTGCAGAAATCCAAAACCAATCGTGCCCGGGGGAAAGGGGGGGGGGGTTCCCCCCTTCTTTATTGTCTAACGGTGCGCGTTCGCCGCGTGAATATTCAACCAAAAATTATAATTAATTTTTTTTTTTTTTTTTTTGGGCGCGTGATTTTAGTCCGCGCGTGGAACATATCACGCCCGGGGTGAAAGCGGTTTTTAAGAATGTGAACTGTATATGCCTTCTGGCCTAACGAACAACCTTGTCTCGGGGCGCTCCTTTGCCGTGGCAATCTTGTAATCCGAGCGAGAACGCTTTATAATTTAAAAGATAAGCTCGCCGGTTAATCGAGTTCGTTCTAATTAAGAGAGCTGAACGGGGGAAAAAAAAAATTAATTTCACCTGTAGCATGTCTCCATTTATTTTGCGATTGGATTCTACAGTTCATTCATTACAAGGTAATCTGGACACTTTAGAATACTTTGCCTCATATTTTCTTTTCTTAATAAGATGTTAAAATGTGGAAATACGTCTGAAAATATGTAAGCCAGTCTATACGGTTGAGTTTAATTTTGATTGCAAGTTTTCGTATTAGCTGGAATGCTGTATAACTGGAGTGACATGCAGCTACTAAATTTCATTAAAAAGTAGGTTGGCCAGTGGAGAATTATACTGTGTATCATCTTTTTCTTGCTGTAAGAAATACTAGTCCCCTATGTGTCGTTTAGCTGTAAGTATTGTTTGTCTTTTTTTTTTGGTACGTGTTCTTGAATTTGATTTTTAAAGGCGCAGAACAACATTAGAAAACACTGTAAGGGAAGACTAGCAAGTTTGTTCCAGTCTTATTTTCTGCTCGTTATCCACCTGCCAGGATTTCTTGGTTTTGTTCGAAATCAGCCAATACAACAATTATTAGTCTCTTTACTGGAGTACTATTACTATAATTTTTATTTCACTGAGATCATTATTTCGTATTTACGCGAGGGAAAAATGTTAAACTAGTAAAACCCTTCAATAAGTAACACTACTAGGAAATAAATATATACATAATCACTAGTGAATTTCTAAGTTTTAACGTTCCTAAACTTAATATAGAGAGCTCAAAATATTACAAAACTAAAAATTTTCGCATTGAATTCAAACCTAAAATTTTTCGTTCTGCAACACATTCAGATTAAATCATTTGTGCGTCCAAATAATTTTTTTTTGCTCATTTTTCAAATTGAATAGATAGAATAAATGAGATTATAACGTGGCTGTGCTGAACAACATATGCTGTGTTCACTTCATTAAAAGGGAGTGTGTGGATGTGACCGTCCAGGCTCTTTTTGGGTGCGATGTTTGGTGATTGATCGAGGCACGTGACAACGTGCGCAGCCTGTCGTCTTCGGCAGCCATCCCTGTTTTCCACGTTTGAATTAACTGTATTGTCCAGGGACCGGTTTTGTCTGTACGTTTTCCAATGTCACCTTCGTTGTCGGCCAGCTGCGTTAGTCTGTGCTGTGATATTTTTTTCCCCTTCTTCTGACTTGTTCATCTCACGGAATTCTCTGTGTTGTCTATGGATTAAAAATTTTCTTTCTCAACTAAAGACTTCTTTTTTTGACGTGACAATGTCTAATAAATCGATGACGCTTGCGCCGCATCTATTTCTCTTTCACTTGATTGGAACAACCATCGATTTGACTTTTTCGAGGCACATTAAACTTGAAACACTCCCATTCGTTTCCTACTTTTCCTATCATCGTCCAATCCTTAACAGAATAACACAGATTGGAAGAAGTTAAATAGCAAACATGTATAAAAGTTATAGTTAAAATAATATCTTCGTTAAAGTAATAAACATATTTTATTTAATGAGTGCAAATAAAAGTAAATTTACAATTTAATTGATAGATTTCATTTCACTCCTTCTTTGTATCCATACAAAATAGTGATAATTCAATAAAAACGATTCAATTTTATTCATAACAGTATGCAATCATTTCATCGATGTTTTGTTATGACGTCGTCACGTTAAACTATCGTCCGTAAACCGACTTTACGGACAACCAATTTTTTTTTTTTTTTGATCATGTAGGGACGATGCGAGTTTGTAGAATGTAGCGGTTCGGCCGGGACTCGAGCTGGACCGCGCGGCGGAGGTGCAGAGTCGGCGCCGCTATCTTATCTCCGCCGCGGGCGAGACGCGGCGATCACGTGACCCGGGGGGGGCGAACCTTCGTGCGCGGCTCGCCTTGGCAAGGTCGTCCGGCCGCGGCCGTGCGCTGGCTTCCCTCCCCCCCTTCCCATTCCCGGGCTGCCTCGGCCGAGAAGCCTCAGGCTGGGTTCACAATTAAAAAAATTAAGCGAGTGCATAGCAAGCCATGCACACGACCTGTGCGAACTGCGAAATCGGTTCACAATTGAATTCTTACTGTTAATTTCAGCCAATGAAATTTCGCAAACTATGCGACATCTGTTAGCAGTGTTAGTAAATAAACATATTAACTTTCAAAATAACGATAATACTATTATTATCTCGAAATTTTCTTGCCACAATATGGTTAATAAATATAAACATATTTCTAGTCCCGCCAAAAAAGCACCCTGCTCTTCTCCCATTGGCTGTTGTGCCATGCGTACGCGACCGAAATAAAATATATTCATTTCACTCCTATGCGCACGACCTCGCTCCCATGCACACGACCAACTTTCTGCTATTGTGAATCGTTAGGTTAGGAAACATGGCGTTCATATCCTATGCACACGACATACTGTTACTGTTATTTTTTCAATTGTGAACCCAGCTTAAGATGTACATCAAGCTCTGTCCCTGCCCGAACACGCCCGAACATTCACCTTCGGCCAACCTCGGGATTGGTTTTTATTTTTGCGCCGGAAAGTCGGTGGTCGTCTCTCGGGGCGTGCGCATCTCTCTCGCGGGCTGTTGGCTGGGAGTTCCCTGCGACCTATTGGGTAACCGAAGGCTGGCAGTGCGTGTTGGTTTTGTGTGCGTGCTGGGGGCGGCCTAGCAGCGCCAACTGCTACCGACCGCGTCCCGCGGGTGGCGGATACGGGAGCCCAGCCCGAGAGTTGCAATCTCGCTGGGGTGGCTGTGAATAACCAATAGCAGTCCGCGGACCAATGGCCGGCCTGCGGAGTCGTTATTACGGCTATCGGGGTGAAAGGTAGCCTGAATGCAGCTCGGCGCGTGGCAGGAAGCAGCTTCGTCGGCGAAGGCCCGCAGGGGAGCTCGAGGTGCTGAAAAAATGCGAAGTGTAGACGAACTGCGGGCTGGAACTTGCGGAGCTGTGAACTGCTGCGCGCGCAACGGAATTGAAATGCATCGGAACTCTGAAGGAAGACATCAGGAACCTTCAGCTGGGGCTGCTGTAGGTGTGGCAGCAGTAGCCTCGAGCGGCGCGACCTTCAACCGTCTCGGGGATTTTGGGTGGCGAGGTTGGTTCCCTCCCCCCACCCTGGCTTGAAAAGTACTGCTGTTGACCTGAAGAAGGAAGATGAAGATGGCGCAACGTCAGGCTGCCTTTCGCACCGAGAGCCAGCAGTTCGAGCCGGTTTACTGGCTCGTCTGCCCGCTTCTGTCTTAACTGTGGCTGCCTGGGCAGCTGTGGCTGGGCTGACGTGAAGTCGCCCGCCCCTGGGGGCGCATGCGCCCCTGGCTAATAATAACCCAGGAGCTCCCAACTTAAATGCGGGCCGCAAGGCCCAAGCACCCAACTCCACCAAGGTTGATTTTTCAGCCCCTCCAACTCTTCTTACCTGGACCCTTCTTCCTCTTGTCCAGTAGTTACCTGCTTGCTTAATGCATGTTAATTGATCCCCGCATGAACCGGCCCAGGGTTTTCCCTGTGTCTATGCAGGTTTTACCTGGGCCACACTTAGCTAGCTTTTAAGCTAGGCGACCAATGGGGCGTCAGTCATGGCGCCAATTGCAGCCATGGCTGGCCAATAAACCCCAATAAGCACATGATGCACGCGCCCTTGTCCTGCATGGTTAAAAACCCGCATGGTAGAGTGTATAGGCTTCGGCCTGAGACACACTTAGGTCCTCCCCTAACCTGGACCCTCCCCTACACACTTAGAATTAACTTAGGCTAGGAAAAATTCTTTTTTATTGCGCCGGAAAAATGAATTCGAATATTAAAAGTGGTCGGTTAGGTCAAGCTACATTAAAAACACTTTAAAACACTACGGACGGTTAGTTAGGTTGGTATAGCTACATTAAAATAAACAGAGAAATATAAATATATATATATGTATCAATGAACCCGAGGTTGGCCGAAGGTGAATATTCGGGCGTGTTCGGGCAGGGACAGGACTTGATGTACATCTTAGGCTTCCCGCCTCGGCTCCGCCTGCCCGGGTACACACACGGTGCGCAGAGCTTCAGGAAAAACAACGCGATTTCAAAACTACTCGAGATATCCGAGTGGGGTCTGCCTACGAAAAGCATTCAATAGTTCACTGAGGGCCGAAAAGTACTTTTGATTTCGGATTAACTTGTTAAACGGTATTTTTAGAAGAGTTAAAAATGGCTAAAACGCATGTTTTCAGAGTAATTTCTAGGCGTAAAACAACCAGTACAGATTCTCGAAAGCACTTAAGGGACTTGCATTACACCTTTATCTTCATTTCTCCGTCATATAATGTTACGGTCATCGCTCAAATTTCACAGTTATCCTGTGACGACGAGGAGACTGCGCGTCAGTTCAGAGTCTTGCGCTTAGAGGCGATACCGCGCTGGAAATACCAGCGAGCGTCGCCCTTAGACGCATACTGTGACTGTGCCAGGCAAATACCTTATTCAACCTTTAAAAAATATAGCGTATATCTATTTGCGAAAGGAAACGCGTAACCGCGGTGCTGCCATCTGTTGCGGATGGCGCGGAACCAAAGTTCTCAAAGGACAAAAGGGAATCTATAAACTGTTTAGTGAATTTTAACAAACTTTTAATAAAATTCACTGTGCGAAAATCTGTTCCAAAACCCGGTGTTTTGGTTGTTTATTATTTTTTCTTTTTCATTATACGGTCAAACGTTTTCGGTCTGGTAACCAAATGATTCGATAGTCGACGTAGCTGCTCCGGCAACGAATTCTAGCGGCGTGTACGGAAACTACGTATGATTCGCGTCCAGTTATGTAGTTGAAACACACTAAATTTGGGTAGCTATAAATTTATCACGCCCGGCAATTATTTTAAAGAATTCTCGGGTAAATTTTGTGACCGAGTCTCGTATTATAAGTGTATTTGCAACACGAGAACACAACACTAATTTGCGCTTTTTCGGAGGTTATATGTTACACATCACTGGCGAGAACTGAAAGACTCTCTTACGATTTTTTTGTACTTTTTGTAATATTAATTTTTTATTAAATGGATGATATAGGTAAAAATACTCCACGCAGCATAAAGAGACGAGTTGCACTCACACACAAGCTTGCTTTTGTTAGTGATAATGAATAAATAAGATTTTTAAATTATTTTCTTGCCATACATACGCAACACATGTACGGTAGCCACCACTGTTTAATATGTATTTATTCCGAAAAGTTTATGTAAGTAAACGTATTAAATAGATTTACCAAACATATTTGGTAAGTAAAACCTCAACTAATACACAACACAAACAATATTTTTTATTAAGTATGCATCACATAAAACTACACTATAAAACAAAATCCCTCGCTTGGTAAGCTTCCTTGTCTTGGCAAGCCTGTGTTTGTCTGTGTTTCTTCGTGTTAGGTCTCATCGCTGGGTTCGCTTGGTTGTCGTTGTGTTGCCCACTGTGTTCGTGTCTGTGCTGTGATATTTGTCTGACTAATTACTCCCACGGAATTCTCTGTGCAGTATATCCATTAACTGATTTTTGGATTGTTTTGTGCATGCTCGTGTATTCCTCTGCCCGTTCCTGAAGTGTTCTTTATAATAGCAATGCCGTGTGTAAAAAAAAGTTTAAAATGTGCTATAAATTTACTAACATTAACTACATAATATGTACAGTAAATGAAGCATAAATAACAATGTCTGATTATTTGGACACAGGAGAAGTATTTTGCTAATTTTTCATACACCTCGGGAACATGTGAATAAAATTTCAATTTTGCGGACCTTAAGATATGCGCGTGGGACTAAAGAAGCACCTCGTGTTACAGATACCCGATGCTCTTTCTCGTCTCTTTTTTTCTGCAACTGCTTTCCAATCTTTGGCTTTATTTCCACAATCCTGGAGTTTAGCTGGCCTTTCCACTGCTTTATCGCAAACTCATTTATCTCGTTTCTGACGCACGCAAAATCCATCGATCATAGGTTATTACCTCATTGCATCTTTTGTTAAGGTAAATGATACTAAACGCAAGATGAATGGAACGCTGTCGCGAAAAGATATGCTAGCAGAATGAATGTATTACGAATTATGGTCAGCACATAAATTTACATCCATAATACAACCTGAAAATGGTAAAATATTAAAACCATGTCTTACATGAATGAGATGCAGAACGTTGAAATGGTCATGCAGACAATACTGGATATAATTTTTCCCATAATAGCTGTAACACTGTTCCGTACAAAAGTATACAATTCCCTTGTCTGTAGCTTAGACGTGCCAGGAAGACGTCAGAAAAAAAGTAAGCTTTATTTTTCATTTATTTGTTAAGTTACTTTACTCACGTATTTGGAAATTAAAAAAAATGTCGCCAAGAGAACAATCACAAACCCTATATTATACTTTTTTTTGTATAGCAGATGGGAATTAAGTTTTATACCACATCAAACATGATACATATTCCTAATATGGTATGTAATTTGTTGTAGTTATTAGATCTTAGCTACGAAATTTCAGGTAAAACTCACTAAGATTTTTTTTTTTATATTCTAACCTAACAGTAGGACAAAATACACATACGCCCCAGCAAAACTAGTGTTAAATGAGAAAAAAAGTTACACCACTTATTGAGAAATAGTTTAAAGTGCTGTGTTTAAATTAGTGAGCACTTAAAATGGTTATGGTGTGCTTTCGTATTTCGTGTGCATTACATCAATGCAACAGTACTAAACGAACGACATTATGTCAATAAAATTAATGTTTATACCAACATTCCTGTCTCGCATGATCAACGCTTGGATTACAAGTAATCATTTTTAAATATGGCGGGAAGACACAAAACGAACAGAAGGATCCTAATAAGATTTCGAAAGTGATCACTTAACCACAAGGCCGTACGCAGAAGGGAATAAGGGAGAATATAACCCCCCCCCCCCCCCCAAACCTTAAAAAGTCTAACTGTATCATTCCCACCAACTTAAGGAAAGAGAACGAAAGCAAAACTCCAGGCAAAATGGTTATATAATCCACCGAAATGATGAAATTCTGTGTTCGATCTTGCTGAACCACGAAACACCTTTAAGGCCCCCGCCTACCAGGGAACACGTACGGTGTACAGATCTTCAGGAAAAAAAACTGTATCAGGATACATCCGAGTGGCGTTTGTTCACGAAAAAGTATTTAAGAATACCTGAGGGCGGAAGAGTAGTCCTGTTTCCCGATTTCGTTTTTGACTACATATTTTAAGAGAGTGAAAAGGAGCTAAAAACCTGTATTTACAGAATAATTTTAAGACAAGAAACTCCCGGTAAAGTTTCTTGAAAGCACTCAAGGGACTTCCAGTACACATTCATCTTCATTTCTCCATGTGACGTTATGGTTACCACACAAAATTCATAGTTTCACTGTGTATGTACGACGAGAGTACTGCCCATAAGTCTTGCTCTTAAGAGTCCATATCGCGCTGGAAACACCAGCGAGCGTCGCACTTATCAGCCCGCATCACTAACGCACATACACTCCTGACTAGGCGCCCTTAAAGGAGAGTCCGTGCAGGAATACCATTGCAAACAAAAATGTTTGAAGAGTACCAACGATACGTTCCAACACACCGGCATGGTTCAAAACACGGAGTGTATTCCCCCCCCCCCCCAAGTGGTTCGAATCCCAGAAAAATCTTGTAGATCTCGTGGCCTTGTGAGTTGGGGGAAACCTCGCTCGACTTTGTATCGGGGCCATGACTATCAAGGTCGATTTTTACGCTTTCACTGAGTGCATATTCTCACTTGTGACATGAATATCTTACAGGATAACTTTCGAGAATGATCTTCAACGACGGTTTTTTTTAAGCGCACATTTTCGTTACAAAGGAGTAAAGTATGGTTACTTAGTTTTCGATGCTTTTAAAAATGAACGGGAATTGATGTAACTATATTTAAACACAATTATTAAACATGCTATCCCATACAACCCTATTGGTACGTATTTTTGTTTTCCTTTTAGAACACAGGAACGAAATAAATCAAACTTTGTTGTTCTGGCACAAATATTTTTTTTTTTTTAAATATACAGTTAACATAATTATAGTAAGTGTAAAACCTTCGTAATTATTATCACTTGCGTGACTTTTTACATGATCTATTGAAAATAGTTGGATGTAAATAGCCCTTAAATGAAAGTAACGACGAAAAATATGAAAATAAACGAACATGGCGTGTGAGAGCGTACCTGAAGCTTAAGCGCACAACCGATTTCCTCGCGACGCGAAGGCGCGCTCAGTTTCCGCGCGGCCTGGCGTAGACCCCACACGCGGCCCGGCGCGCAGTTTCCGCGCGGGCTGCTGTACATGGGGGCGGGGATGTTCTGCCGAGCGTGTTTCCGTCTCCGGGCGTCGCGAACAGCGCGTGGTCTCGGCGAGACGGTAAAAATTTGCGCGGCGAATGCATTAAACATGCGTCTGCCTTTCTCCTCGCCTCAGTCACGAACTGTTCGAGGGGCGTGCCCGGTCGGCCCGCCGCTCCTTCTTTTATTCTTTTTCATTTCTTTCCTTTTGTTTCCTTTTTGTTCCGGCTACAGGCGCCAGGCGCTACACGCGCGCGCGCGCACACACACACGCACGCAGACACGCACTCCAAACGTATGTTCACAGACAGTTCCAGATAATCTGAATCTACTCGTGACGATCATCCACATTCAGGAGGAAGATAAGGTGGGGTCTCATGCCCCTTTTGATAAATACTTTTTTTTTCTTTTCGTTTTTTCTTCATTTCCATTATTTAAGGGCTAGCTCTGTAAATCTAACGCCACACGTCTCTTGTCTTTGCTGTTCTGCCACAAATTATGTTCAAGAGAAATGTAATAATTGTAAGTGTAATGTAATAGCCGTAAAAAGTCGCGCAAGAGATAGGAATTACAAACAATTGTGTGACCTTTTACACCCATTGTATAACATTTAATAAAAATCCGTTGAAAATATTTGTAATAGAACATCAAACGCAAGATAATTATAGTATACCCTTTATGCGAGAATATTAAAAACAATATTGCGCGTAAGACAAACCACACAAACCCACAAACCCCCCCCCCCCCCACCATAAGGCCATAACAATATTTTGTAGTTTATTATTGGAAGCTTAGCTTTGTTAAAGCATAGTGCATAACTTAAAAGTATACCTAAAGTTAACCGTGACTACAAATAGTTTCTCCAGTAATCTTGTAGACGTAAGTAATTAATTTTCTTTAGATAATGACTAAAACTGTAATAATACTGCCAATAGACGCTATTTTAAACCAACAGAAATACACATTTTCAATTTAAAACAATAACAAATTGTTATGCCCAAAAAAAACTTTACACCAAAAATGACGTCAAGATGTCGAAACAGAGACTGCATAATTTAAGTTGTGTGCGTTTTATAGCCGTGGAAAAACTGAAAAATAACTTTCATTGCGTGACCATGACGTAATTTTGTCAAACAATTTGGTTTTAGTTGATAATACCTGCCTGACCTTTAACAAAAATTATTTAACATGTAGCGCATGTGGTATACATATGGACAGTCTGGCGCAGAATTCAGGATGTGGATTGTGGATGAGGTCAAATACTGAATGCCATCTTGTACTATAACGTCACGGCGGCCATGTTAGTATTTCTTGACCTTGACACCAGTCGTTATTTTGGATGAGTTGAGAGGTCATCCGCAAACTTAAAACTCCGCCATTTTGTTTTCTAGAACTTTCAGCTTCTTAGATTCCACCATTTTCTTTTCTAAAACTTTCGCAACTTTTAATCCGCCATCTTGGATTTTAACGTCACAAACACCATATTGAAAATGCTTATATACTATAAAAGGAAAAAGCTTTTAATTTATAAAAAATATATTATAAGCAGTTGAAATAAAAATATTTCTTAAAACAAAAATTCCTCGTAAATGCAAAGGCAAGGTGGGCGAGGTCCAAAACTCACTCAGCTTTTACACATTTCAAATTTTAAACACTACTGACCTCAGTAGGTAACTGCTCCCTGATGATGGCGACTGCAATGTCGACCGAAACGTCGGTGACTTTATCGCCAAGGACACGGCTACAACCCAGAAGCCAAGCTACTTCAGCCAATGGCCGTGAAAGCCTGCGAAAATTATTGCCAATATGAAGTTTTGCAGTGTTTATGACTTGCTCTGACACCGCTGGTTGCCAACATAAAGCCCGTTGTTGTCAATACGAAGCCTTGCACTGTCCACAGTGCTGCTTGCTTGGACACCTCTGGTTGACGATACGAAGCATTGCGGTGTTCGCGGTGCTACTTGCTCGGACACCCCTGGTTGCCAATCCGGCGCATGGCGGCGCTTCGGAGCTGCCGCAACGGCCAGCCTCTTGCTCCTAGGAGCACACTCCTCCTCCCCCCCCTACCCCCACCGCGCGCCAAAGATCCATAAACTACCGGCTCCGATATTCGCCGCGGCGCGCGGGCATAAATCTCGCCTCCGGATTGGACCTTATTGCCCCGTGTGTTATATTAGGCGCCGTTGTCCTCCGCGCAAAAGTGGCGCAAGTAGTACAGCCGGTTTGTCGGAGACGAGCGTACACTTGCTTCCAAAAGTGCATTACGCATGCGAGGTTAAAAATTACTTTTTTTCTCTCTAGTGGCGCTTGGGACGATTTGCATACACGTGCTGCGTGCTTCGCTGAAATTTATACCTCGGGGTGAAAGACCAAGGGTTATACCCTCGTTTCTCAAAGATCACAAAATTCGGCTTGCATCAGATAGGTATTAAGTGTTTTTTTTAACAGTCGTTAAACAAGCCACTCGAAATATACCTTCCACCAAGGCGAATTGAGTTAAATTCCAAGCGGGGCAAAATCTTCAATGTTTCTTTGGTATGTATGGCTGCTTCCACATTTCACCTACAGTAGTTTTTTTTTAGGCGTTTTTACACTGTCATTGGTAGGGGATCCGAAATTTTCGCGAGTTCACTTAAACGTCAAGTAAAAAACTTCGAACATTTGTATTCAGATTTCTTCAAAAGCACCACAGTTGTTTCCAGCACACCCCGAAGAGTTTCAAACCAATAACAAATCAACAGCAACCTAACGGTAGGAATCACATTCAAGTCACACAAGACGAGAATTTCTCTTCTCTAGGACATCAGCTAATGATCGAACAAATGCGGCTCAATGAAACACGACCCTGCCTAGTCCAGCCCGCAGGACTTTGAAGTCGCGAAACTTCAAGCACGGGCGGTTCCACGGCTGGGAAGGTTTTCTATGAAATACAGTGGAAATTAATGAGAAAATGAACAATTAAATTATAACTAGATTGTAATTTAAGGTTCTTGTGTATACATTTAGATTTCAATTGGGTTTTCACGTATGTGTTTTCAATATCCCTTCCCCCCTTTCGAATTAATGACGTGATTTCAACAGAGTTTGATCGGTAGCATTAAAAGAAACTACCCCGAGTAAAATTTATCAGAAAAGGAATATTTAAATTTCTTAATACAAATTAGCAAAACCATAATCGAAATTTAAATTCAAGCTTGGCTTAGAAATGTTGTTTCAAAAAGTTTTAATTTTCAAATCAACAAGGGTGGTGACCCTGGAAGACCTTTTCTCTGGGGGGGGGGGGGTACTCCTTCCCCCCTCTCAGGCTCCCGTTAAGACTCCCCCCCCCCCGGGTAAGATATATCACGGCCTCGCAAAGTAACGAAAAAGAGCCGCCGCTGATTCGAGGGTCTATAGTTGTTGTCTTCTGGTGTTTCAGGGCATGCCAACTAACTCCTGATCTCACGACAAGGGTCCTGCAATTGTACACACAGACGGTCGTCGAACAGCAAAACCCGAATACGTTCTTTGAATGATTCTTGCAACAGGGAAGATTGATTCAAGGCCTATATTTGTGCATAAACTACTGCTGGTCTGCACTGTATGGCACAGAGAAACCTCAAGAACGAAAAAAAAGATATGAATACGCAAACAAACAAGAAAAAATAAAATAAAAATCAGCAGATTTCAGAAGTCTATTTCACAGACATCACGAAGAACTCCTGGAAGGAAAAAGTCAATATAATAAAACAGCACAGAAGAACAGAATGGACTGATAACAAGACATGTGCAAAAAGAAAAGTAAATATAGAAAAAACAAAAATAGACAAACGTTGTCGGCACAGCTACAAAGAGACAAACTCGACGATTATACTAAACAGATGATCTGGGCAACTCAACAAGGTGTCCAAGGTTGTATTTTGTCTGCCTTTTTTTCTGTTCTCGTTTCAAATTTCTCGTCACTGTCAGTCCACCATGTTATTCTGTGCTGTTACATTAAATTGAATATTTCCTTCCAGAAATTCCTCGTGCTGTAGGTATAGTAAATTGACTTCTGACATCGTCTGATATTGGATTTTTTTTCAACGTATTTGTATATACATAATTTTTTGTTCGTTCTTGAGATTTTACTGTGACACAGTGTAAACCACCTATGGCGTAGGAGAAAAAAAAATGAAAGTTTTAAATCAACAGCGCGAATATCGTAGGACCCGGCTTCGCACGGTTGTATTAATGGGGGAAAAATTGTGACCAAATCTCTTATTTACAGTTATAATAAATGAAATTAAATGAAAATTAATTAATTTTGACAAAAACTTAATACAATGCTTTGTAATGTAGGTACCGAAGAAAAAAAAACGAATAGCAGCGATGGTTTCCCGACTCTCGTGCACGCAACGTTGTCATGGAGACGAAGTACCCACTGTTTCCCGCGCTTAAACACCAATCAACATTGATAATCAGTTTATTATTAATTATAAATTATTAAGACCATTAATCGAAATAAAAAAAACTATCCTATCTCTCAAGTTGGAAAAAAATTACACGTAAATGCCAATTTTAATCGAAATCGGTTGACTTTGGTGAAGAGTTCACTGGAAACAAACATCAGGACACTGGATTTATATTTATTGAGATTAAGATGTATTAAGTGCCACCTCCCTCCGTATCGAGTGGATGTGTTCGACCCGGATCTGGACGGGCTGGAACACTACTTCTCGAGATTGGGAACCCAGCCCGTCTGACGACGAGGCCTAGTTTACCGGTAAAGTGTTTTCGGGAGAGCGTTTGACGCCGAGGGTCGTTGTAGATCTCCGAGCCCCCGGGGCCGGAGTGAGGGGACTCTGGCGGGACGCCTGCCCCACGGCGCGCCCCCCGCGACCTTCCCAAGGTCACCCACCGGGTCACCGCCAGACACTGGTTAGGGGCGCCGACGCCCGCCTGTGTGTTTCCACGTGTCACACCACGGCACTTGGTTAGCAGTCTTTTCGTGAATGGAAGTCGCACCGAACGGAAACGTGTAACAAAAAAGTGCTGCCGCGAACTAAAGTTCACAAAGCCAAAAAAAGAATTATTATTTTTTTTACTGAATTTTAACATGAACGGCAGTATTTTTCAATAAAATTCCTTGTCGAAAATCAGGTCCAAAGCCGGGTTTTTTCCCCCAAGTCTTTTTTTTCACTTTTGCCGGAGCCGTTTCATTATATAATTTTAAAATTTTTGTCTGCAAATATAATGATTGGACAGTCCACGTGGCTGCTCCAGAAGTGAATTCTAGCGGCGGGTGCGAATACTACGCGTGTTTCGCGTCTAGAAATGTGGTTGAAGACACAATTATTGGTGTATATTTATCACACTTGGCATTATTATTATTATTTTTAACAATTCTGCGTTAAGAGTTGCCTGGCTTCTGGGTTGCAGCCGCGTGTAAGGCGAAGATATCACAGACGTTCTCCTGCCTTTTAAGACTCTCGCCTTAGATGGGAGTGTTTCCCGATTGGCTGCAGCGAAAGTGTTAAAAGACTATGATGGGGGTTTGCTACTTTTTTTTACTGATTTATAGCTTACATGTTTAAATTAACCAAAAAAAACTCTTTCAGGCTTGGGTTATCCAAGAAGCAACACACAAGCTTTGAAAAAGCTACGGGGTAGAAATGCGGTGGACTGAGCTATAGAGCATTTGACGTATTCTGAATTTTTTGGAATCGACTTCTGGCAAGTGATTGTTGTAAACAGACACACCATTACTCAACTTAAGGCACCGCCTACATCTGTTTCAATCGTCGTCACACTAGAAGTAGTAGACACCGCCTACATCTGTTTCAATCGTCGTCACACTAGAAGTAGTTTCGTGTTTTAACGGATTTTTGTAGAAGCAAACAAACCTTTCTCTCAGTGTGTTAGCGCCTATTTCCAAAGTGTTAGCGCCTATTTCCAAAGTGTTAGCGCCTATTTATAAAGTGTTTTTAGAGCAGTGCGGCCCGCTTACCAGCGCAGCAGCCTGCTTTGAGTGGACTGGCGAAGACTGCGCCCTCTGCTTCCAGACAGTCGCTGGCCGCTAGTGCCCTCTGTGTCCAGCCATGGTCGACACCTGCGAACACACGCACACAACACACGCTAGAGTTAACGGAGCAGTTTCCCTAAATCATTTTTGCTTCTAGTTTGTCAAAAGTTTTTAACCTTCAATTTACGAAGGACTCTGGTTACCGTTTATCCAGGGATATCCGTAGGTTTACAAACGATTTTGCTCACTTGGCGTATTGTTGGTACATTAACTAAACATTTAAAAAAACTGCTTTAGTCTACAACAAGAACACTCTTATTTTGTCCACGTGTGTGTGTCTACGTTTGTTGAGAAAGACACGTGAAACTTGGAATTCGAAATACGGCGTAGTTTCTAGGAAAATTCACTTAATTGAAATTATGAAGAGCTTCTTGCTTATTTGAGTTTAATTCCTCGTTGAAATTCCGTAAATTTACTGTAAAATTTATAAGTGTTCTCATCGTGTTTTTTTAAAATTATTAATGAAATAAATTCGTTACATAACCACGATTAATTGTTTATAAAATGCTTTTGCTACAATAAAATCCTTCTTGGATGTTTTTTATGAACCTATAGGCAAAATTTTATTTTAGTTCTTGTATGTACTGAAAGCATGAAATCTAGTTTTGCAATAACCGTTCGTGTACAGCATTCATCTTACTAAATTACTAAATCAATAAAAATCAAGTGTTCTTTAAAAAATATATATAACTGAGTATTTTAGTATTGTATTATATTTTTAATGTCGCACAAGACATAGTGAATGTTGCTCAAATCGGTACCAGTGGCAGAAAATATAGTAAGAGAATTTTGTATGTTATGATAGGCTTGAATTTATAACATTCCGTTCGTAAAGTAATTGAAAAATTGATTAACAATTACCTAAGATGGAGGGTACCTCATCTTTCCGCCTAATAACGACGCCTACAGGAAATGAGCAATGAGCTAGGCACTCCCTCGTGCGCGCCAGCACCGCTGGTTGCCTACACTCGCAGGGAGCGAGTGCACACCGGCCCAATGTGGTCTTACAGTCATTCAAACCTGGGCTGCGCCTCGTAACCAGTTTGCATCCTTGCAAGACCGCAAAGGAGCGGACAATGTTTGCGTGTATGTGACACAGCGCTATCAGCTCTGAAAGATTTTTTTTAAGAAGGTAGACACGCCATAGTATTATATAGTTTAGTAAATGTGGCATCTGCCTGAAACATGATGCTATACACGATGGAAGTTTCAGTTAATGCTCCAATAAAACTTCGATTTTAAAAACGTTGCCTGAGTCAGTCCACAACAGCTATATAAGTTTCTATGGAATTACCTAACACGCGATGATTCGCTGATAAGTTTTTATGCAAAATTCATCGTTTATGCACTTTATTGTGTTCATATATATATTATATATAAAAGATAATACTCACGCTACAGGTTTTCATTTGCACATTTTTAGACTACAAGCTTTACTTAACGCTTGTTGGATTTACTTAAATACCAACCTTGTAGAAGTCTTTCCGAACCAATCTGAACAAGACCAACAACCAAAACGTTCATGCAATCGCCAATGGGCTATTAAAACTTCAACAAAATCTTCCGGATTAGAGGCCATGCACAGTTAGAAAAATTTAAATAAATGTGTGGGCTTATCAAGGACGAAACCAACTCAAATAAACAAGAGTTAAGAATAACTGTAATAACTACGCCGGATCCCGAAATATGGAGTTCTGCGCTCCTGTATGGACACGGTGAAAATTTAATGGGTAAGGATTGGGAGGGGAGGAGAAAAGAATAATTTTCACGCGTGGTTTTTTATTTAAGGTTTTGTTTAATAATATAAATTTGTAAGTTGATATTCGATGTAAACTCGGTACCCACAAATTTACTTAAGGTGCCCGTAAATCTTACAACCAGTGTGGAAGCTTCCAAATGAAACTTTAAACCGTAGACAACCCTCAGTAGGTGCTTCGTGTGCCGGGATTGTGTGGGGGATCGGCGTGGACTCTTGGCGCGTGAACGCCGCTCAGTGCAGCTGAACGGAGTTCGCCGGCTAACCGGAGTTGCAGCAGCCCGCCTCCTGGCAACGTTCCAGCCCCGCGGTCGTGCGCGCTGGCGCTTACAGCCGGCGCCACTAGGAAGAGCAGCGGTACGGGGGAGGGGGGAGGGGGTTTCCTTGGGTCGAGGCCAGGCGAGTACGGGACGTTTTCGGCCAGACGTAGGGACGCAGGGGAACGAAGAGGAGGGGAGGAGGAGGAGGAGGAGGGAGGCTGCCCAAGGTCGCAGGGGACCTAGCCCCGAACTCCCGCGCCTGTGAAATTGCCCGTGCCTTTTCCACGTCTTGTGTCCCCCCCTGCCGGCAGTTGGCGCCGAGACGCCAGAAGTCCGTCCCACGCGAGCCTGGGTAGCCTCCGAAATATGTTGAGGAGAGTGGAGGGGGGGGTCAAGACCCCCGCCCCCCCCCCCCTTAAAGCACACCAAGTGCCTTACGTGTCCAAAAGCAAAAATAAACCGGGTGGAGCGATAGTCGTCTAGCATACACAAACATTTTATCTCAGCTTGCAGACTATATTGAACGGAAGTAGTCTTTGGACATGTTTGTTGATGTGCAAACTTCGTAGCTCTCAGTCCGCGGCGCGTGAACATTGAACGGCAGTCGACGAACGGAAGTGAGACACAAAGATGGCGGACCCAACATTTGAGTGACACAAACCCGTATATGGTCAATTTCGTAAACATCAGAGAACATGCCAAACGTATTGTTGTGCCAGATGAAACTTAATGCTAGTGAAACTACCCCCAAATAATAATCAGCAAACTAGAATAGTCCATAGTAAAAGTGATCACGAGATTTAAAATATACCTAAGCAATCTGGCATTACAGTGATTATAATAATGCTCTCCTTGAAATATGTAAACGTGCTCGATAAAACAGCGGTAAAGTGGTTAACCTCAAGGGACCTGGTTCGAATCTCATGGCTGGATTTTTTTTTTACTTTATTAATCAACTCAATAAGGTTAAGGTTTGTTTGTAAGAAGTATTTACAGACTGATTTCAATCGTTTAAGAAAAAACCAATGTATAAACATATAGTTAACATTATATGTGTTTTTTAAATGTTTCAGGTTAATATTTTAGTAATGAAAATTTAACTTCAAGCGTGTGCGGAAACTACAGTATTAAATGTTTACTTATCTTCTGCAAACTGGCTAGTGAGCTTACGGTGCCGGTTTTCGATTCCTGTTTGGATCGGGGATTTTTCTCGCCTTGGCTTCGGGACTAGATACTGCGGATGACGAGGTTTCACCTCTGCAGTATCATCTGGCCACTTATTGAACCTCAGTTTATTGGTTGGCCTGTTCTTTTCGGACCCTGCTTCCTCCAGTACGTCACTGTTACGTTTCGCTCCCCGAAACCAGTGAACCGTATTAGAATAAACCCTCTGAAAAGGCACACCAGCTACACACACACGTGGTGTGACGCTAGCCTCTGGGATTGTTTGTGTGTAGACTAGCAACGTCCTGTTTCCTTTCTACCTACCAGCACACGCCGCCAAGGGTACATCAAGATCAAAAGAAAAGTGGGGGGAAGAGAGAGTATTATTTTTTTGTAATTCAAATAATATGAGAAATATTAGCCTATTTTTTTTGTGGTTCTTATGACCTCTCACGGATGAAACAGTGTCTCATCATCGTGTTATTAGTAGGGCCATGCATATTTCGCGAAAAGATTCCGAGACTAGTTATAAGTTAAAACACGGTATCATCATCGTCTTTGTTTCGTGATTGGGCGAATTTCTTACAGGTGCGTGTCGATTGTAACAACACCAATCACAGTAATTCATTGCGGAGGTAAACGCGTCCTGAGTGGCTCGGTCAAACAAGGCTTCGACTTATCTCGCAGACGGCCGCCAATCGCAAGGAAGAAACCGCTGCTGCGGCTATACCTTGTTGCAGTCTAATAGGCGTTGAAATGTATTCGCGAAAAATACCTACCCCTAGTTATTAGTTTCTTTACAAATGTAGGAAGAATACCAAACACAAACCTGCTGTTAGTAAATTTCCCAGAAATTTGTTGGTTCATCATATTTTTCCCTCTGTTTTATTGTTTTTTCTTTGGAAAAAGGTGGTGGGGAGGATGAGGGGAGGAGGGGAGAAGGGGGGAACAGCTTCCCACCATCTCTGGATTGGCTTCATCGGCTACTGCAGCGTCGCGCAACATTCGCCTCCTCGGCACTCAGGGGTCAGAACGAGGGGCGCACAGCAGCGATTCAGCGCGACGCGATGTGCCGGAGAAACATCGCCGTGAACATGCGGTTTTCTCGCCCAACTGACGAACAGAAATACGAACGAACGGTTGAATACAGAATTTTTTTTCTTTTTGCCATGACATACGTAACAAACATACGGAGTACTTAACATTTCAACATTTGGTTGGAAAAAATAAACTGTGCGTGAACACATTTCAGTGCTTTCACAAATAAATATAGTAAACAAAGACCTTGAAATAAAAATAACAATAATTGCATGTGCACAAAACCTGTTTAACCCATCTTTTGAAATAAAAAATAAATCTGACGTTAATTTCAGCAACGCAGCGCCATGGAAATAGACAATACTTCCAATCGAAAAGTCTGTCGAATCCGCCATTTTGGCTGTGCACCCACGGTCGCCTGCTCCATCCAAGGATGACAGACATCTTCGTTCAGTTTCTGAAGAATCTTTCCTCTCATCCTCAAAAGTGCGCACAGTTTTTTTGATTTTATGTCAGCGATGGCCACTTTCGCACTATTTGAGGACCGAACACGCACACGAATAAATGTTACATTTACAACATTTTAATGTCATATTCTGTAGCGTAATAAAAAAATAACTAAACATGACATGTCACGTAGAAACTAAACATTATTTTAAATAATGGTATTTACAAAAAATAATAAAGTAATTTATTGTATATAAGAAGAATTAACCATGAATCTAAATATATAAATTACAAAAAAAAAGTATTAATAAATATTTCTGTGAGAAAATCATGGCTTCGTAAGTGTCTGCTGTCAACTTATACTACATATAAGAAAACAAAGATGGCTAATTCGCGAGAGTATACAATTATATTTTATTGACTGTTTCTTACGACGGGGCGGACGAAACTAAGTCGCTTCTGGCCGCCAGTTGACCAACACTGTTTTATACGGCCACTGGGAAGCTACTTGACAACTTGCCGCTTATGGGCGTGCCACGAGAATCCCATACAAGGACGCAGTTATCCAACAGCACTTCAACTATACTGCCAGTGCAACTTTGTCAGCATTAATTTCTCCTTACTTTAAGTGTCGCCTAACCGCGCATTAAAAGCATTTACCGCACGTTCGGAGAACATTTACAAGTTATTACAAGTCCATTTCGAAGTCAGGATTCCGCTCGGGTGTGCCAGCGGCAATTACTTCCTTCTCGCGATTATTTATGTGCTGCGGCCTCCCGTGACACTTTGAAGTCTACGGCTTCAACTTTCGAGCCGCGGCTCCCGAGGACCGCGTCGAAAAAAATTCGCGACCGAAGCTCTAACCACACATATAAGGATCGTAGGCTTGGATCTTGGGGTTCTAGCCGCGCGTCCTCAGAAGGTACTAGTCTGCTAACCTGGAGATGGCGACAGCAAAGTCGACCGAAACGTCGGTTGAAAGTTTACAGACTTCAAGCAAGCCTGCCTGGTCACATTCACGGTGTGCAGAGATTCAGAAAGAAAGAAAAACACGCAATTTTTAAAATTAAAAAAAAAAAGAAACATGCTCGTGAAAGCCGAGTGGTGTCAGTTAACGAAAAGCATTTAAGAATACGTGAAGGGCAGGAAAGTTATTGTTTCCGTATTTATTTTAAATGTATATTTAAAAGAGTGGATATGGCTAAATTTAAAGGCACGAACCACTTCGTACAGATCCTTGAAATTTCTCCAGGGAATTACAGTGCATCCCGATGTTCATTTTTCTCCACTACATATGTAACGTTATGGTTACCAACCAAACCTCGTAGTTGTCCCCTATACACGAAGGAGAATACTGGTGCGCCAGTCCACGGCCCTGATTCGCTTAGAAGCGACACGACGCCAGAAGCACCAGCCACCCTTGACTAGGCGGGACCCTTAAACTCATGAAATTCATAATTTTTTTTCCACACCCTCCGCAATTGGTTCTGTGAATGGAACGCCCAAAGGGTTTATGGTTATCATGGTCAGTGATGGATGCTGAGTTTTTTTTTTTTTGGGGGGGGGGTTAATAGGGGAGATATAACCCTCCTCCTCCCTGAAGTTATGTAAAAATAAGCAACATCAAAAAAACAGTGCAGTTTGTACGAGTCGGCCGGTGCTATCGCAGAGAGAGGAGTCGACGGGCAGACGGTGACCTTATCGACCTTATCGACCTTATCGACCTTATCGACATCCCGGTCAGGTCGACCGCCACATGTGGTTCGCAAGACAGAGCCACAGCTCAGACAAGAGCAACGATCACGTCCCACGCCCCAGACTTGCATCGCGATCCCCGAGAATGTTTATATATATATATATTTTTGTGAACGGAGTGCATTTATATATATAAAAATAACTGAGCTCAGAATTTCACCCCAACCGGTACATGACGTCAAAAAACTGGATCGCTCGCGGTTGAGACTATTCTTAAAGGAAATATTAAATATTACTAAATTCAAGTTTCGATAGTTATGCAACGTTTCAGTTTTGCAAAAATGTTAGTAATGTGTATATATTTTTTCCCTGTGCCATACAGTTTACTCATTAGCCGACCTCATTTGACGAGTCTTAAAAATAACGTCCTTAGGACGGGAGTCCTCATATCAGCAGTGTGTTATTTCGGGTGATGCAAGGTGAGCTGTTACAGCAACTGCAGTTTCAACTGTGTGAGAAACTGCGTCTTCTGTAGGCCCATGTGTCATGTCCTTTTAAGTTTAATATTTTAAAACATTTTCTAATTTTGGATGTGTAACATCTTAGCCCTCGGTACACGGCATTTGGTAGGAGTAATTTCGTAGATGGAACGGAAATGTGTAACGAAAGGTTCTGCCATCTGTGGAGGATTGCGCGAACCAAATTAGTATTAACCATTTAGTGAATTTTAATAAGATGGGCAGAATTTTAATAAAAATTCCTTGTCGAAAATTAGGTACAAAGCTGGGGTTTAGTATGTTTTTCAAATATCTTATATCTTAAACGAGCAATTCTTGTGTGTGTGTGTGTATGTATATATATAATCTGAATCTCGGAAATGGCTCCAACGATTTTCATGAAATTTAGTATGCAGGGGGTTTCGGGGGCGATAAATCGATCATTTTTAGAAAATGTCGTTTTATCCGTGTTTTCAATAATCAACTTAAACATAAATGACTCTTCCTGGCATCTATTGGCAAGTAAAAATATATTTTTTTTTAATTGGGAGCCACTAACTGCTTTAACGACACAACAACACTAAAGCTACTCCAGTAGATGGCGTTGTTAAGCAACACTAAGCCAATGAGTGTTAGTTTGAGGTTATACCAAGAAAATAAATTGTTTACTTATATTATTTGTGTCTTTTTAACTCATGTGTTCACTTAAAAATGCCTAAACTATATTTGGGGAAAAAAAGCTTATAAACAATCTAACTTCACGAAGCCGCAACTCGTCTCAAGAACACCTTGAAGAACATCGTCATCAAACTGGCCAGGTTTCTCAAACTTCACAAAGTGAAGACTCATTTCGAGAAAACCTTCATGAAAATAATCAGGTTTCCGCTCGTCCCACTCGTGCTGCTAAAGTAAGATGCTTGCAAAACTTGACTAACAGTAAGTAACATTATACAAGCAGAAAAGTCTTATGAATTAGATGTTTCCCGAGAGCGTGCGGCACAACGTGTGGCCGCTGAAATTAACGAACAACGAGAGCGACGTCTGCGAGATTTGCGGCAGCGTGCGGCACAACGTGTAGCTAGTGAAAATGACGAACAACGAGAATACCGATTAGAAGAACACAAAGACGTCGAGACGAAAGACGTCGTAGGGCTTTGGAACTTAATAATTATTTACCGACTTGTAAATGTGCCTTTACTGCAGCTGTGCAATATCACATGTCCTTAGGACAATTTGAAATTTTGTGTATCCATTGTGGTGCATTGCATTTCCCTGAGGAACGCGTTTCTAATCGTATAAATAGAAATTCTTTTGGTGACTGTTGTTTGCATGGACGTATTTTAATGGAGCAATTAAAATTTTCAAATGAATTAGTACGTCTCTTTTTAAACCGTCACCCACATTCGGAAGAATTTCATAAAAATAAAAAATAAAAAAAGAAATATGAACGCATCTTTTGCTCTAGCATCCTTCAATGTAGAAGATGACAGAACAATAAATAGCCACGGCATTTATATTTTTATTGTTTTGCGGACAAGTATATCATAAAATGAATACGACAGCTCACCCGACGAAAAAAATGATGTTGGTGTCTTTGAACGGCCACTGTACGGGAAACTATGCTTTTTTAGACCCCTGATGTAGTCCGTTAATGAAAGAGTTAACCATCCACTTAATCCTGGAATTACTAGCTCGTTACAGGGACTACATGTTACACGTCTCTGGCGAGTATTGAAATACTTGCTCACGTGTCTCCCCCCTGTATCCTGTATCCTAGTACGGGCCTTGTGTAAAATAAATCAGCGGCTGTCGTGTTTTCGCCTCGTCGTCGCGTGTAAACGAAGAACAGCGCGCCGGCGTGGTCCTCGCCACCAGACCCCCGCCGCAGACGTAAATACGGTTGCCTTCGACGGCGCCCCTGGTGCGCCCTCCCCCTCCCCCAACCCCCTCTTAACGAAGAAGCGCCTGCTTCCCCGGAGAACGCCGCACGAGCCGTTACCACTAGAGCTGTAGCAAACCGTACGTATTCGGTACTGAGTAACGGGTGCGCCATCTAGCACCGAGTGAACGAAACGTTACACACGAATGCATTTCGTTACTCGCATTTTTCGTAGTATGAGATTTATCGTTAGAATGTTGTTTAAATTTTATCGTCAATAAATAATTTTCGACGCCTATTTGTTGCTTTATTCATTATAATCGACGCATAAAGCATAATGGATTGCGATGTTATTTAGATATAACATAAGCTCACGGTTAAAATTTTCAAAATAGTAAATACATTGCAAATTTAGTAGATTCCGTCAACAGTTCACTTGTAGTTCTACACTTTACCTATTAAATCAAATTAAATTTAGAATGACTTAAACACAAGTCTGGTTCAAAATACGGAAAAGTGAAAAGAAAAAATGCACCTTACACAGTTTTCTACAAATTGCGAATGTTGCGACGCGTACGCAATACGACTCGATTCGTTGCTCTAACATAACATAGCATGTTATGAGGTATTAGAAGTAACGAGTAACGTAACGATACGAGAGTAACGAGTACTAATTGTTATAGTAACGAATACATACGGGTAAGCTTTTTTTTCGTTACTTTTTCACCTCTATTTACCACCACAGAACAAGGAGGGAGACACACAAGTGCGACTCTAGCGGTGAAAAATTGAAACCGTGTTTCGCGCGACATGTGTCGCTATCTGTCGGATGGGCCCGCAACTACTAGCAACAAAAAAAAAAAACTCCGGACGGTAGGTTCTTTTCCTTCCACATGACTCATAACGGAGCTCAGGACTCGTAGGTCGTAACGCCCTTTCATACCAAAATTTCACGAATACTTGCAATTGATTGAAATTAATTTATTAATCTGCAAATAATTAACAACAAAAAAATTGCAATATCCAATATGGTTAATATAAATACCTAGTTAATAATGTGATTAAAAACGATTGGCCCTTTTCTGTCGATCGCTTTTAGGTTTTGGTTTTAAATTTATAACTTCAAAATAGACTTCACTGACATAATTCCAGAAATCTTATGTTTGTGCCCAACAGGATCCTTAACGACAACCGACAATTTTGTTTGAATGCAAGATGGCGATGGTGAAGTTAAGGTGTTCAATCTTCTCTTACTCTTAACCACAGTACTACACAACTACACAAAAATCATACTTCAAAACTTAAAATACTATAACTAACCTAATAGCTTCAGATATAAAATTCAGACATGTTGCACAACTAAAGAACATAAACAAACATAAGTTAATATCGTTAAACATTAAAAGAACTTAAAACAGTTATGCGGTTGCAAATACACACACACACACACAGGCAGCTGTGGCTGTGGAATCATTGGTGACCTGAACTATGTGTTCCTCAATCTCGCGTTTCAACAATGGGCAGAGAAATAATTGGCACGGCTTTAAACAGACGTGGATCTTGAATTGCAAACCTTTTAGTAAAACAGGATAGTTTGGCTGCAATCTGGTTTGTGAGTGCGTACATAGAGAAAACTGGTTCGACAGGTGAAAATCACAAACTCACTCAGTGGAAGCCGCAACAAACAAGCAAGAACAATGGCGAACCGCTGATAAGACGAAATTAGATTGTGATAAGGCTTTTTTCAACTTAAATGAGGATAACTCGAATTCTAGGAGAGTCTCTGTTGCGCAAGTGATTTGACCGTGGTAATTATTATGAACTTTCTCACCTGAAATGTTAAGGAGCCCACCTGCCATGTTAATGTGCATACGTGACTGAGGTGAAGCTATAAGATCAGCCTTACCTGGCTTTGCAAATGCACATTAAATATTACGGATCAACGACACAGACGTCCGAGAAAGACATAAACAGCACCGGTCAAGCTAAGGTCACTCATGATGAATGTACGTGACAAGAAATCCTACACAAAAACATTTTTTTGCTACGTTTTTTTTACATTTTTTTTTCACCCGGCGACGATACATATCAAAATGGCCGTGAAGTTATCGAGATATTAAACTAATCGTCACATTCATTTAGTTACAATTTTATTTTTCTTGTATGAAGACAAATAGGTTCATTAAAGACATATTCTTCACTATGTTGTCACAAAAAGTTGCAGGCTGTCTTCGTCGGCCTTATGAAGTAAACTTTTTTTTTAGTTACTTGTAAATATTCGTTCACTGGAAACGGGAGGAACAGTACAAAAAGGTGGAAGAAAAAAACATAATGCCAATAAACCAACCTGCGTGTTATAATAAGCATTAAACTAAGCTTATCAGCCGCATCACCGCATCACATGACTAGTACACATTTAGGCTGATACTATCATTACCATTACTAAGAGGTATCCACACACTTGTGATTTTTGTTACTTTGAGACTCAAGTGACAAAGCGGTAAGGACGAAAATGCCACTCTCTTCAACGACCCCGGTGGCTTTACACGCAACGCAGGTATACAACTTGAGGACGCTACGTTAATATTTTATTGCGAACGTTTATCAGCATTCCTGAAAGTATATTTTATTAATTTCGGAAATATTCAGTTTATAGTTGATTGAACAATGTTGAGAAAAAAACTGGCTGGAAAATAAATTATTTTTATAATACTTATTGATTTGTTTAATGTTTAATGGTTAGTGTACTATATTTTTTTTGGTAATAGATTGCGAAATGGTTGCAGGGTAACAGTAAAAAGAAATACAGATTTACCTTCGCAAGAGAAATTCTCTCGAACGTTTAAGTTGGTTCGCATTTAAATAAACATTTTTGGCAGCCTAAATTAAAATACCTGCGAAGCATTGCGTAACATTTCTGCGTGAAGATCGGAATGTACAATACAACGAATCTATTCATACTGTGAAATTGTAACTCAAGATCTCACTAAGATTCGTACCAAACGAAAGAAACCAATTTCACTTACCTATAACTGCTACATTGTAGATTATTTCCATAGGGCGTTAAAGACGTTAACATGGAAGGAAGGTCTTTCGCTCGCCGCAGACTTGGCAAGTACCATGCTGGGAAAGGAACGCGTTCGTCAGAAGCAGCAACGCGTGCTGAGGTTTTGGTCCGGAAGAGTTTGGGTTGGCGGGACTGCGCTGCGACTTGCGCCGCTGTTGCGCGCAGGACGGCGCCACGAGATGGCGCCAGCGGGTAATATGCGGCGCTAGCGCGCGGCCGCATTGTTAGCTCGTCTCGGCTCCGCGGGGCCCTGTCCAAGGCCGCCGTCGCCGCTGCCTACGCTCGCTGCGGGGCCCTCTCCAAGGCCGCCGCCGCCGCCTACGCTCGCTGCGGGGCCGGGCCGACGCGCGCTCGCGCGCGTGTGTGCTCGCCAGGCCCCTCAAACTCGAATAGGGCAACGAATTCCTTACCGAATAATTCCGAGGATTCGGTCTAACATGCTGCAAACGTTGTAATATTAAAAAAATTACCATTATTTTAATAAAAATGTACTACAGAAAGTAAGCAAATGGTGTAATATTAATTAAAACGTGTACAACTTGTTTAATTATTGTATTTTAATATAATTTAATAAATAATTTTATCATGATGGTGGCAGAGATGACATATCAAATTTTATTTATTTAGCGTGTTTAGCAGTTGGCACAATTGGGGTCCGTACTTCGGGTATGTTCGGCAAACAAATGAGCCTGATAAGGTTCGCTCGTAATAACATTGAGTTAAAACTCTTATCCTTTACATACTCTTTGGTGCTCGCGCCGGGGCCTCCCTCCGCCGCTGACTACTTCATAACTCGTTCACGCTTAACATACCTACTCTCAATTCTATGATTAGTGTCACTTGAGCGCAAATCCATACATTTTCTTCTCTCAGGGACCATGAACCAGAATCATGTCGAAAGTACAAAATGCCAATCTCCATCCTGGCGCGCTGGCTGTGACTGGCCGGCCCGGCCTGGCGTGTGTTGTCGGCCATCTTGGCTGACGTCACAGGTAGTTCACAAGCTGGAAGTTAGGGGTCGTTGGTGTGTGATGTCGGCCATCTTGGTTGACGTCACATACAGTTCACAAGCTGGAAGTTAGGGGTCGTTGGTGTGTGATGTCGGCCATCTTGGCTGACGTCACAGGTAGTTCACAAGCTGGAAGGTAGGGGTCGTTGGTGTGTGATGTCGGCCATCTTGGCTGACGTCACAGATAGTTACACAAGCTGGAAGGTAGGGGTCGTTGGTGTGTGATGTCGGCCATCTTGGCTGACGTCACAGATAGTTACACAAGCTGGAAGGTAAAGGGTCGTTGGTGTGTGATGTCGGCCATCTTGGTTGACGTCACATACAGTTCACAAGCTGGAAGGTAGGGGTCGTTGGTGTGTGATGTCGGCCATCTTGGCTGACGTCACATACAGTTCACAAGCTGGAAGTTAGGGGTCGTTGGTGTGTGATGTCGGCCATCTTGGCTGACGTCACAGATAGTTACACAAGCTGGAAGGTAAAGGGTCGTTGGTGTGTGATGTCGGCCATCTTGGTTGACGTCACATACAGTTCACAAGCTGGAAGGTAGGGGTCGTTGGTGTGTGATGTCGGCCATCTTGGTTGACGTCACATACAGTTCACAAGCTGGAAGGTAGGGGTCGTTGGTGTGTGATGTCGGCCATCTTGGCTGACGTCACATACAGTTCACAAGCTGGAAGTTAGGGGTCGTTGGTGTGTGATGTCGGCCATCTTGGCTGACGTCACAGATAGTTACACAAGCTGGAAGGTAAAGGGTCGTTGGTGTGTGATGTCGGCCATCTTGGTTGACGTCACATACAGTTCACAAGCTGGAAGGTAGGGGTCGTTGGTGTGTGATGTCGGCCATCTTGGCTGACGTCACAGATGGTTCACAAGCTGGAAGTTAGGGGTCGTTGGTGTGTGATGTCGGCCATCTTGGCTGACGTCACAGATAGTTACACAAGCTGGAAGGTAAAGGGTCGTTGGTGTGTGATGTCGGCCATCTTGGTTGACGTCACATATAGTTCACAAGCTGGAAGGTAAAGGGTCGTTGGTGTGTGATGTCGGCCATCTTGGCTGACGTCACAGATAGTTACACAAGCTGGAAGGTAAAGGGTCGTTGGTGTGTGATGTCGGCCATCTTGGTTGACGTCACATATAGTTCACAAGCTGGAAGGTAAAGGGTCGTTGGTGTGTGATGTCGGCCATCTTGGTTGACGTCACATACAGTTCACAAGCTGGAAGGTAGGGGTCGTTGGTGTGTGATGTCGGCCATCTTGGCTGACGTCACAGATTGTTCACAAGCTGGAAGTTAGGGGTCGTTGGTGTGTGATGTCGGCCATCTTGGCTGACGTCACAGATAGTTACACAAGCTGGAAGGTAAAGGGTCGTTGGTGTGTGATGTCGGCCATCTTGGCTGACGTCACAGATAGTTACACAAGCTGGAAGGTAAAGGGTCGTTGGTGTGTGATGTCGGCCATCTTGGCTGACGTCACAGATGGTTCACAAGCTGGAAGTTAGGGGTCGTTGGTGTGTGATGTCGGCCATCTTGGCTGACGTCACAGATAGTTACACAAGCTGGAAGGTAAAGGGTCGTTGGTGTGTGATGTCGGCCATCTTGGTTGACGTCACATATAGTTCACTAGTTGGAAGGTATGTGTCTCTGGTGTGTGTTGTCGGCCATCTTGGCCGACGTCACAGATAGCCCGGCCGGCCAATCACAGCGCGGCGCGAAAAAAAAAATCCCGCAAGGCTGATCCCAGTTCCGCCGTTGCGGACCGGCGGGAAAACTTTCCCCCCGCGACCGAAACTTTAACTTTAATTTAATAAATCTCGGATCAACAACCAGGATACTGTAACGTGGCAGGGAAGAGCTTTGTACAGAGGTGGGCCTTATACACCGGGCTGAGTAGGGCGTCACCTCGAACTGGAACAACGCATGGAGACCTGGGAGGTCCGAGCAGTGGCTGAAGCGACGGCGCAAGCGAGTCGTTAGTTTGAGGTTTCCGCGACGCGCGCGAATCGTCGCTCGCGCCTGTCGCGATTGTTCGTGGCACGCGCCGTCGATTTCCCCCCCCCCCCCCCCCATGAGTCAAGCGAGTGGGGTTTTTTAATTTTGTTTGTTTCCGGGGGAACGTCTCACGAAGCAGGACGCATACAGCGAGAGATAGGCGCTCGTACAAAGCACATAAGCATCGGGAACACACAAAACACTCTGATTAGCATCCGCGCGGCGGCGCGCCTTTTTGCCGGGAGACGAATCCTCGCTCTTTCGTCGGACTGGCGTGGAGCCACTGTCTCGGAGCGTGGAAGCCTACAACTCACGTAGTTTCGGTTCCCTACCACGTTCGTGCAACTTCGGATTCCTCTCAAAAATTGAAATTTAAAAAAAAATCGAAGGGTTAGGTTAGGTTAGGCCAGTCACAACATGCTTGTTTTCATTGGAAACTTCTGATTTAGCGGCTGAAGTGGCGTTAGTACCAAAAAGCAAAACTTCGGAAATCTTCGGAAATTCTTGCAGGGAACCCGAAACTACGTGAGTTGTAGGCTTCCCCTCAGAGCGACGCCCTAACTTTCACTTGTTTCCAAACTGCAACTTAACCAACGCAACTCTACTTTCGATATGAATTCAAGTTATCTGTCGGGAAACATAAACAACGCATTTGGTGGTGCAGAGGCAAAAATCGTGTGAATGCATTTTGTTTGCATTTTCAATTCTTCGTATGAAGAGGAGAGGAAAAAATCAGGGAAAATATTTTATTCTTCTTACTGAAACTGAAAAATATATATATGATTTTTTTAAATGGAAATAAATACCACGTATTTCAAAACAAAACATTTTTGGTGTGGAAATTACAATTATTATTTTATATGTTATTTGATTATTCATGTCATGTCTACAGGTTGCACCCAACTAGCGTGTTTCTAAGGCATAAGATGCTTGCCTTTCCTTCACATTTATTTTATGAAATTAACACTCTGATTTGATGAATTCACTTACACTTTCGTATTACTAGGGGGGAAAATCGAAATTGTTCTCCAGCTGCTATATTCTGTCTCACGTTTAGATTGAAATAGGGAGCAAATGGCGACCAGGGTTGTTTGGGCGTTACCAACAGCTGAAGCATGTAACTATACCTGTGTTAACAGTTTATGTGGGTTTTCGTGGGTTCTAAAATTTGGTTTCCTCAGCCATACATTTTTTTCACCACAATATAAACACCACGATCCAGTTACTAAAGTCTCGAAAATACAACGTATGTATGCATATGATTTTGGCTAATTTCAGTTTTTTCTTTTTTCTTCTTCAAGAGCATCGTCTGTTAATATTAAATTTTTACTTCTAAAGTAGATGTCATGGAAGGACGCCATCTTGGTTTCATCCCTTTTTGGTCATCAAATTTTTTTTATATATTTTCAGTTTTTTTTCTTTAACTGAGGCATTATCCATCTTTGGAAACACTGAAGTTGAATTTTTGTGACCATAAATAATGGAGTTTAGCAATATTTCAATACCAGCTACATTAGATACTCGATGACCAAATTTGATACGTAATATCCACTGCAATATATGTATATATATGTATATATATATATATATATATATATATAAGGTAAAAGCACCTATTATGAGACCTTTCCTAATATGAGACCCTAGACTTTCTCAGCCGGGAGCTCCTGAACTCTAGCGGACAATACACTAACTCGGTGTAGGGAACGTTTTCTTGCGTGTGTATTGTTTTCATTAGCGAGCGAATGTGTAGACAAGCGTGGTTACCGATTTTGTGTTTTACGAGCTATCGAGTTTTCCACCGAGATAACAGAAACGGCTTACATATAAATCAAGGTAAGGTTACTTGTTATAACATTCATACACGATGATTGCTATATAGATGAGTGGTTATGTGCATGCTAGTGAGATTGTGTTTTGTGCACTTTTTGTATCCGCAACACAATGTCTTTTGTTGCATATTGATGGCTCCTATTATGAGACCTACAGAGTACCCTTTTATGGGATACTATCTCATATTAGGAACCGGGTCTCATATTAAGAGCTTCCTGCTAAATAAAGTGTTATGCATTTAAACATCAGAATATCATTTAACTATCGCCTTGTTACAATACAATGATTATTTATTATGTTATAATGTAATTAAATTGCTTCATATCTAGTATATAGTAATATAATTCTCGTTATTAACAAACTGTAATGACATATATCATAAGTAATGCTGGTCTTAGAATATAAATTCATAGTCATAAATTAACAGTTTTCTTTGCCTAAAATGACATTGATTTGAACTTTATTATTACCTTTCATATTAATGTTTTTCTTTTAGATGGATCCTAGCCGAAATCCGAAAAGGAAGAAATGGGACAAGGAGCAGATGATCCTAGCTGTCAAAGCTGTACAAACAGGTACTATGGGTTACAAGTCAGCAGCGAAACATTTTGGGGTACCAAAAAGCACAGTGGAAAGGTATGTGAAAAATACTGAATTGCGTTCTGATGATTTGGTAAATGTGCCATTAGGAAGAAGGCCTACATTAAGCTGTAAACTAGAAAATGAACTTGTAACGTACTGCATTGAGATGGATAAAAAGTTTTATGGGTTGAGGAAATGTGATATTAAAAGGATGGCCTTCCAACTCGCCATTGCTAATGGTATCAAACATCCATTCTCAGAAAAAAATAAATCAGCTGGTAAGAAGTGGATGGGTTCTTTCTTAAAGCGTCATCCACAGTTGTCATTAAGAGTTCCCCAAGGCATTTCTCACGCCAGAGTAAAAGGTTTCAGTCCTGAAAATGTAAAAAAAATTTTTGAGCTCTATGTAACTGAATTTGACAAAATTAAAGGCCGTCCTCACAGGTTGTACAATGTTGATGAGACTGGGGTAACTGTGGTACAGCACAGAGCTGAGAAGGTAATATCCCTGAAAGGAAAACGAGAAGTAGCTGCACTGACATCAGCTGAGAGAGGGTCACTCATAACAGTCGTTACTTGCATGAATGCAGTTGGTTCTTTTGTCCCTCCATTGATAGTGTGGCCAAGGACGAATATGAAAATAGAACTCATGGATGGGGCACCAGCTGGTTCTATTTGGGGATGCCACCCTTCTGGATGGATTCAGGGGGATTTGTTCACAAAGTGGTTTGATCATTTTATTGAATATACAAAGCCATCACTTGAAGACCCTGTTCTTCTTGTTCTCGATGGCCACTACTCACACACCAGAAATGTTGATGTGATACGATTGGCTAGAGAGAACCACGTATCAATCATTTGTATCCCTCCTCACAGTTCACACAAAATGCAGCCACTGGATGTAGGCTTCATGAAGCCACTGAAAACCTATTATGCCTCAGAAATACAGTCTTTTTTAAGAAACAACCCTAACCGTATTGTAACACCACTCTTGGTTGCAAAGTTGTTCAGTGCAGCATATCAACGAGCTGCAACAATGGAAATAGCTGTCAATGCATTCCGCAAAACAGGATTGTACCCATTCAACAGTGATGTGTTTCGTGAATGTGACTTTGTAATTCACAGTTGTCAAGAAATTCTTGATAGAGATGTTCATACCAGTGCAACTATCATCGCCACTTCGAATGACACATCAACTGGTGCAGGACCATCTAATTCTCACCCTGTTCTACCTATGGATCGCCCACATTTTTCTGGCACAGGGCCTTCTGATGCTAGTCCTGCTCAAACTATGGACATCACACCTATCTCTCCTAAAGATATTAAGCCACTTCCTAGTCTTTCAGCAAATTTACAAAGCCGAAGATGTGGCAAAGCATCTGTAATAACCTCATCGCCTTACAAATCTGATCTCCTGAAGAGTTTGGAAAGAGATACAACAGCAAAAATTAAAAAAGAAGCTGCATGGAAATGTCATAAAACCCTGACGAAAAAACCTTCTGCCAACACACAAAAGACAAGATCACGAAGTTGTACAAGAAGATTAATGGAACAATCCAGCAGCGACGAGTCGGATGATGATTTCGACATCTTATCAGATAGCTCTGGTGAAGAAGACAACGATGCTGAGTGCCTCTTCTGTGGATGCATATTTTCAGATGACAAACATGGCGAACAGTGGATATAGTGTATTGTCTGCTGTCGTTGGGCTCATGAACATTGTGGTGCCACTGACAGTCACTTTGTGTGTCCTCAGTGCCAAAAGAGGATAAAGAAATAATGTGTCCCATATTAGGAAACCTTTTTTTTCCTTTGGAAAAGTGCAGTGTCTTCCTTTTTTTGCATAGGACGTAAATTTATTAGTTTAAAACAATATGTATATATTGCATTTTATAGTTAAACATATCAAGTGATTTATTAGACGTCAAATGTTAATTTATGTTCACTTAATAAAAATATATGAATTTTATTTAAAAGGGGTCCCATAATAGGTGCCTTTACCTTATATATATATATATATATATATATATATATATATTATTTTATGGTCTTTGCTCAAACACAGCTAAAAATGTATTTCTGAAATTCTCATTCCAAATATGCCTTTTTTTAAAGAAAAAAAGTACAATGTTTCAGATACATTAGATTCAAATTTCTCACAATTTAAAGCTGTGTCTAAAACTTGTGTGCTGTGTGGGGCATATATGGCGACAGAGCACTCTGAAACAAGTGACAGTGCGTGCGTCGGAACGAAATGCTGAATGGCCGTTGAACTTACACACTACAAAACCTGTTGCTCGGAACTGATCTTTCTGCGCCAGTTTTTGAAGTGAAAACTTCTATAGGAAGGTTTGGATAGGGAGTAAATTCATGTAAGTCGCCATCGACATGGTCACGTGACGTCTTCTGTGAATGTATGTGTGTGTGTGTGTGTGGTAGTGTATATATATATATAATATATATATATACACACATGCACACACACTCAGTGGTGCGCGCGCAGCCAGTACACATAAAACAGGTCCACAAGTAATGCACACGACATACATATACCAATACATATCTTATTAATACGCGTCTTCAGTCCCTGTACATCAGTGCTGTGCATATGTGAATCGAATGTGTGTATGCAGTAAAGAGTGAGTATAAAATATTTTAATATTCTCATATAGATATATAGCTTGAATAACGAAGAAAACGAAGTCTTTGTAGCAATATAACCTAAAAATTAAGAACATCGTTATTTATTTTTTAATACCTACAGTTACTATGCACAATGCGTATTTTATAGTAATTTAGGAGTTATTTTACTAACGTGATAAAACAAGTTTTTTTGTGTGATATTTCTTCGTAAAAATTGCTAAAAAGTCTTTGATTTTTAGCAAAAATTAATTTGGATATCCAAAAATAACAATTGTTTGTTTATAGTTTTAAGTTTTCACTTCTGTCGGCAGTCATCATGACTGCTTTGAAATTTTTTTCCCTCATCGTGTGGTAGCGCGGGAACACGACCCCGGAAGAGGGGGGGAGAGAGAGAGAGAGAGAGAGAGAGAGAGAGAGAGAGAGAGAGAGAGTATTACATAAACGGGGACCCCGCGTGTGTGTTTATGTGATTACACTTCTCACGGAGGAGCGACCTTCGTCGTCCTCACTGCACTCGGAGCAGACTCTGATGCTGATAAGATGCACAGCGCAGATAAAACAAAAAAAAATTCGCCAACTCGCTGTTGGCGCTAGAGCGCAAAAAGAAAAGAAAGAAAAAATCAAGGTCTTCGCTCGATCGCGGTATCACTGCCGAAAATAGTGCGCCCAGTGAAGTCAAGCAAGTTTTATAATGCGATCCTTTAAACAGGAAAGTCCGTATGCATTCAGGAATCTAGCCGGCCAGTTGATTTACTGAGTGGCCATTTGGGTATCAACCAAAAAAAATTGGTTGTCTGTAAAGTCGGTTTACGGACGATAGTTTAACGTGACAACGTCATAACAAAACATTGATGAAATTATTGCATACTTTTATGAATAAAATTGAATATTTTTTATTGAATTATCACTATTTTGTATGGATACAAAGGAGTGAAATGAAATCTACAATTTAATTGATAAATTTACTTTTATTTGCACTCATTAATTCAAATATGTTTATTACTTTAACGAAGAGATTATTTTAACTATAACTTTTACACATGTTTACTATTTAACTTCTTCCAATCTGTGTTATTCTGTTAAGGATAGGACGATGATAGGAAAAGTAGGAAACGAATGGGAGTGTTTCAAGTTTAATGTGCCTCGAAAAAGTCAAATCGATGGTTGTTCCAATCCAGTGGAAAGAGATAGATGCGGCGCAAGCGTATACAAGGAGCGTAACGGGACACAGCGTATAGGGACAATGTGCTTTACGGGTCACTTTTTCGTGCGTGCAGCCGGCGTTCATCGATTTATTTAGACATTGCCACGTCAAAAATACTTTCTCCCTTCCCCACATATTTCCTCTTATTAGATATTTATTTATTTTTCATTTAAGTTCGCGATGGAACAAGCTAACTGAGCACGTCGTTGGTAAAATCAACACCTCATGTTTTTTTTTAAAACTGAAAAGAGAGACCTGCAAATATAAATAAATCAAGAAATTACGTCATCTTGCTCGTAGTGACTTCCTGTTGCTGTTGGTGGTTCACCACAAAAATACGAAGCTGCCAAAATGGAGTGAATTAATTTTTCACTGGTTTTGTTTGCCTGATAATAGCGTGTGCATTACCTTCTCACAATCAGTGTAGCTGTGTTAGCGACGTATCATGAAAGCCATCACTATCTAGCGGTCGGGGCCCAGAACTGGTTCAAGAAACTAGGGGTCTCAGTTTCGGCAGTTGCGGTTTCTCCCCTCGTGCTCGGATCTCGTGCGCACGACGTGAAGACCGGCTCCAGCGAGCAGGGCCGCAATTAGGGGGGGGGGGGGGGTCAAGCGGGGCATACGCCCCGGGCGCAAAGCTGTGGGGGCGCCGAAATCGCTTGCATTGTAATTCCTGCTACAACTGGTAACTGGTAAAAAGTTATTTTTTAACTTGCATGCCAGGAATGTCTAATCTGATTTACAATATAACGTCTCAACATATTTAATGAACAAGTCCTAGTGATCATACGGACTACTTTATGGACATAGTGGGTTCATGCATGGAAGGTACAGTAGCACAGAAACTGTTACATGTAGGTATGGAAAATGCTTAAATAGCACCATTTTTTCCGTGGGAGTGCCTCCGGACCACCAGCTTTATTGGTGTGGTATGTGCAAAAAAAAAGAGGGGGGGGGGGCCGCATGAATCCATTCGTGCCCCGGGTGCCAGAGACTCTAGTTGCGGCCCTGCCAGCGAGGCTCGCTGGCTCGAAGAAGAGACACACGCGCGCGCCTCCCGACTACAGGCGCTGCCCGTCAGAGGCTACTGACGAGGCCGGCGTCATCTCTCCGGGGAGACGTGTCGACGTCGATGACGGGACGCAGCTGTCGAACCCGGGAGGGGGGGGGGAGGAGCAGACTGGTCCGGTTCCCGTCTTTTGGCTTCTGGCCGTCGCGCTCGCCCCGCGGCATCATCACCACCCGAATTAGCGAAGGTTCTCCCCTTCCCTGCCCTTCCCCCTCTGCCCCCCCAGTTACCACCTAACCAAACCGACACCTCTTAAAAATAAATATTAGCGAACGATGAGGCGCCAGTCTAGCGGCCTCGTTGGAAGAGCGTCTGGCAAATGTCACGCTTGCCGTTCCATCGGACATCTTCCATTGCCGAACACTGGTCACCTAGATAAAACGCAACCGTGTCACGGACACGGCCGTGTTGTTGTACGCGATTGCGCGTATACGTAACAGGTAATATTTTCTATACAAAATATATAAAACACGCTGTTTTATGTATGTTATAATCATGTTTGAACACTAAGAAGTCCTTCTGGCACGAATGCTGCCCAATGAGTCTTCATAATCGACGATCGTACACAATCGATGCCTACACAGTCGATACAGAAGCGATTTCAGTATCCACTTGCAATATTTCAACCGCCCCAGCTGCAGATGTACTGGCACCGTCGTTGATCCGCTCGGCCGCATTCATTCTTTTACGTTCCCGGTAATGCTTCACTCGGTCATATGGTGTTTTATTGGTATCATTCGATTGTTTTTGTGAAGCCCTTTCCAACCGTATATATTGAATACTGAATAAGTATTTAAAATTTTAAAATAGATTGAATTAATTATTTACCAACCGTATTTATAATTTCACTGTAGTCCTTTTATTATTTTATTTCTACTGATTATTTGCATGCACAATTAAAGAGTTTTTTTTTATCTCGCCAAGTTGTTGTTGTTGTTGTTGTTGTTGTTGGACGTTGTCCATTTAACCCCAGTTAAGTTTGTAATTTGTAATTTTGTCGTGTTGCTCGTTTCACTGCTGAAAATGTTCTTCCTGCCGCTGCTGTTGAAAGAAAAAAAAAAGGTGTGGAACAGCTGTTATTAAATTAACGTTGTCAAGAGAGAATATTTAGCTCTCGAACGGCAGTTTTGAATTTTAAAGATAAAACGCGCCAGATCTGTGAACGAACGCGCTGAGACGCTAACAGACACCTGCAAAGAGCAGGGAGGGAAGTGCCTAATCCAGTCTTTGCGCAGGGCTGTACCCGGGACAGGCGGTATCTCCGGAGAGAGAGAGTGAGAAGGGGGGGGGGATATGAGGAGGGGAAGGCGGCAGGCTAGCGCCAGGCCTTATCTTATCGCAGATAAGGCGAGCAGGTGGCGAGATGCGCCCCGGGAGCTGGGCTGCCTCGGCGGAGCAGACCCAACGACCTCTGGGAGGTCGCACGCGCGCTGCGCCCACCGATCACAGTACAATTTAGTGTTTCATTTGTTTATATTATCTTTGAAAGATTTGTGCAATGGGAGTGCATGACTTGATGTAAGCTTTTGGACATACGCCAATTACTAAGCACATGTATGTCTGTAGAAGAAAACTAAAAAAATACCCAAGAGACAAAAACACAAATTAAGCAAAAAATTGATGTCAACAGGATATAAACACCACATAATATTCCATAACAGGAATATGGTCAAAAAACAAAGAAAAACAAAGAAAAATGGACTAAGAGAACGAAAAAAAAAAACCACAAATGATGACAACACAAAAATATTGAATTTAAAAAAAAATCAGCACAACAGTTGAAACGAGACAAAAACACGACAAAACAAAAAGACGAAACAAACACAATAGTTTTCCAAAACAGAAGAGAACGGGACACCCCCCCCCCCCGTTTTCTTCTACAGACATACATATGCTTAGCAATGGCGTATGTCCAAAAGCTTACATCAAGTCATTTGTTTATCGTCTTCATATGTGGCGAATTTAAGACGACGCGCTTTTTTTTCTTACACCTAACCACACTGAACATTTACGTTTCTCTGCATTTACATTGCGTATTAAAAAAGAAAATAACGAAGCATAGAAAAATAATACTTGGTACAAAACCAACTCGAAGATAAACAGGAAAGAAAAAAAAAGTACTTGTGTTTAACTCTAGTTTGGCATACACACCTGCTGAAATGTTATTGAAGGTTGAGTCATCTATCTTTTGCGAATATGATACAGTACAACATTAATACAATTCTCCCACACACACACTCATTCTTACAGTAGGTAAGTCGTGAAGTGATCATGGTAAGTAGGTGGTGCAAAGATGTTTTAAATAAGCTATGTTTTTTTTTATTGCCTTGTCGCCTGGTTCAGAGCCTGCTACTCTTAGCTGCAAAAGATCCTGATTTCGGACTTTACAACGAATAATCTAACTCAAATAAACACAGAGTTTTTCGTGATTTCAAATAAAACTACGACGTATTTCGACTTCCGAGTTGTACGTTTCGTTCTAAACAAAGGTAGACACACGCGTAGAAAAAAAGAATTTTTTTTTTAATGTTTTGTTAACACACCAAGAACATTCTTTTGGATTCGTGTTCAAGTCCGTAAATTTTCCGTGATTTGTAACCAGATTTCTTCGTAAATTGAAGGTGAAAATTTTTAACGTAGAAGCAGCAGACTAGGCAACTAAGTACCGGTGGTCGTCAGAAACTATGAGTGGTGATGCGACAAGAATGAAGCTAGTTAACAAATTTCTTGTTATAGTGTTAGAAGTTTCATTGAACGAATCTCGCAATAAGGATGTCCTTAATGCTCGGTCCCACCTGTCAAGTTGATTATTTTTGTTTTCGTTATTACTATTATTTAAGGGCTATTTATAAGATTTAAACCCGATACCTTCCTTGAATTTGTTGTTTATCATTTCTGGCGCGAAATTTTACACACGTGGATATAACACTGAGTGAATTATCTGTTGAAAAATATTTGTGGCAGAACCACAAATTCCTTAAATAAAAATTACATCGAAAAAAATTAAAACAAAAAAAAATATTAGAACATTTCATGTGATTTCACGACTCATGTCGAAAACTATCTATGCTAGGCCCGTGCCACTACATGGCGCCAGAGTTACCAAACACGCTACACTAGGTATGCCCATTGTGTTACACTTAAAAGCACATAGCCAGGACATCCGAGATCTGTGAACAATTCCCTTCCAACTGGCATGCTGAGTTAAACACGTCGTTAACTATGATTTTTTTTCTGGGCGTCGTAAGGTCTGCCACCCACAGGAGAGAAAAAAAATAAATAAAACTCTCGCTTTCGGGCAGTGGGACGTGTTTCCTCCTTGGAGTGAGAAGTGTTGAAGAGGTGGGTGAAGGGCAGGGGAAGGAAAACGAAAGGTTTCGTATCCAGTGAACTGGAGGCAATAAAATATGGGACTTAAAACGTTTCCTTTCCCCCGCCACTCACAACGTGGGCCGGACGTGGAAGGAGAGGCGCTCACAGAACCAGACAAGGCGCGACAAGGCGCGACACGGCGCGACACGGTGCGACAATACGCGACACGGTGCGACACCACACGATGCCTCGCGATGCCTCGCGACAGCCCAACACCATATTTCAGTTATGTTATTTCTTACCACATTCTTAGAATTAAATTATTGCCGCAATAATGTTTTTCAAAAAATGGATTATATTAAATATATTTTGCATAAAAAATTAAATTAAATATGTCGATAAGGACCATAATAGCTCTGGTAGATAATGAAACATCGACCTTATGTGATGAGACAGAGCGACGCTGGCGCTCTCTAGGAACAAACAGCTAAAACAAAGTCCATGGTATCCAAGATAGCGGCCTCCAGTGGAACAGAAAAATAAATCAAGAGCGACGCTGGCGCTCTCTAGGAACAAACAGCAGAAACAAAGTAGACAGTATCCAAGATGGCGGCCTCCAGCGGAACAGAAAGAAAAATCAATATGGCGGCCGTGACGAAAATTTCATCATGAGTGAGTGGGGCCCTCGATTTAAAGATGGCGGATCCCATATGGCCACCGGGGTCAAGGTCAAAGGTCAAGGTAAAACGTCAAGGTCACGGTCAACCAATATGGCCGCCGTGACGTCAGAGCAATCGGCAGTATCCACGGTTCCAGCTCCTCACCCTGACGCCTGGCGCAGGACATACTATTATATACTACTGATGCTGTGCGCGATAACTATATAGCTACCCAAATTATGTTTTCAACTGCATTTCTTCACGCGAAACACACGTAGTTTCCGCACCCGCCGCTAGAATTCACTGCCGGAGCAGTTACGTCAACTATGGAATAATTTGACTAGCAGACCGAAATTTTAGACTAGATAACGAAACGGCTCAGATAAAAAAAAGAAAGACTTGAAAAAAATACTAAACCCGGCTTTGGACCTGATTTTCGACAGGGAATTTTTTAAAAAAAATACCGCCCATGTTTTTAAAATTCATTAACAGCTAATACTATAAAGTTTCCTTTTGGCTTTAAATGAAACATGATTCGCGTCATCCGCCACAGGTAGCAGCACCGTGATAAATATTTCCGTTCCATGCGACTTTCGCTCCTGTCACGAAATTACTCCTGCCAAATGGCGTATACCGAGATATATACAGGATGGACCACATTTATGTATATGATGTTTCACATACAGCGGTAAAGAAACTAGCAACATAACTTGAGCATAAAATTGAACAGAATCACTTTACTCTCATACCTTTCCTTGCAAAGAAATTTTAATCTCTGTTCTCCATGGCATGGTACAGCAATGCACCATCCAAATCGATAGATTCCTGGAGATATCCTGTGAAACTCTTCTGTGGTGGCTTCCCGTAGTTCGGCCAAATTGAGTTGCCATATTGAACCCCTTTTTTTTTTATACAGAATTACAAATACTACAGTCAATCAAACAACATATAGGTACATAATTATGGGCCATTCTGTATATGAGATGTTACACTTCAAAATTCAATTTTTTCAAGTGAATATTTACACAAATTAAACTAACAGTGAAAAACTAGTCAGCTATAAACACACTACGGCATGACTTTGATGACAATTATTTTTACACTCGCGCATTCGCATATCGTTGCAGCCCTTAGACAGTCACTCCATGTTGTCGCCTCGTGTCTGATCGCGACAGTTTAGTGACGTCGTGCGCGTCTGAGTCCGTGTGCATTGCTCGTGTGTGCATGGAAGTCAGCTGCTATCAGACCGCAGCTGTATCCGAACACCATAGGGATGCGTCCATAGCACACACGCATCCCTAAATCCCTTAGAAAATGCAGCCGAAATGTAAAGAACGCATTTATAAGGGATAGATAGTATCGGAAATATTTTACTGTTAGAACCACCAGTTGACAATTGGTCGTACTATATATGCAAGTAGCCATTTCGAGTCGTGATATCTACGAATATTCAGCAAAATGTAAATAACAACGACCAATTAGAAAAAAAAATGTAGCTTAGTAGTTATAAATATTAGCGATCAAAATAAAAAGTATGTTATGAATTTCAAAATATTAAAAAAAAAAAACTTAAAATGAGGTATAAATAAATATATAAGTTTAAATTTAGTCTTTCGGTGAATTTTATTAACGTTTTCATTAGTCTCTATTTGAGTTATTACTTACGCTTGTAATGTCTTTAACAAAACATAATTAATATTATATACAAACAAAATAAAATGGATGTAGGATCGCATCAGTGGATGCGAGTGTCGCATCCATATGAATCCCGATTTTAGTGGAAGCATGTAGGGATGTATCGGTATCCCTTGAGAGAATTCGGAAGCAACGCAAAGATGGCCACGTAGACTAAAATGCACTTTCAATGGATCCCTTAGCCAAGGGATTCGTCAGGCTAGTGTCCGGATACAGCTCACATGTCGCTTCGTTTAGTGCCTCATGCTGTATGTGCCTGGCCTCAATGGACAAAGGGACGGGAAACACTCCCTGCAGCCATCGCCCGCCCACAACACAGTGATGCTCACCGGGTCGCCTACTCTCCCAGGGGGCAAAGACATCACGTGATGCCCTCGCTTCGGGCGTGAGCGTGAAACACTGATCCAAAAACTAGGCGCGTATCTTTCCAAACCGTTATCCCGAAACTTTGGGAACATAATTTCACATACAGCTGATGTCTTTTTTTAATCTTTATCTTGCAGTGATCATTTTCTATTGGGCATGTAGTAACGATAACAAGTTACTGGTGAAGCTCTTTGCTTTGGTTAGTGCGCGCCACTCGTGCAGCCTTTTCCCCATTGTTGTTCTGTCAAAATTGTCTGTAAAAAAACACGCATTGCTTTGCGAGTTAAATTTGGAAAATGGTAACCTCTGTAAAAATTCGAGACACGTTTACATGGCTTACCAGAATGCGAGTGCGTGTATGCTGGGATGCATGTGGTTCGACCGTTCAGACAATCCCTGAATTTCCCTCAATAGATAGCGCTACCTGTTAATGAATTTCGTATTTCGTCGAGAGATTTGGCGTACCTATTCCAAATAGCAGAATTGTTTGAAGAAACAGTAACTCGCACAGTTTTTTTTTCTTTTCATTATGGCGCGAGTGCATCCAACAGCGAGTATTTATTGATTGATCACTGATTATCGATATCCCGAACAGTTATTTTTACGTGAGTAATAATTTTGTAAATTCACGTTTATTTAGGAAATTGTCTTATTTCTATCTCTCTTCCGTTTTACCGCTTACGAAGTCAAGGTTTGAATTGCCAAAGAAGTTTCACGTCTATCACGTGCTCTTTTTCTCTCTCGATATGTACTGTGCCACCAATTAGCATTTTTGGCACAATTGTAAATTTTGAATTTTTAAATTATTATTTTAGCTGTAATTTTGTAGCTAAAACTTAAGACTTTTCCCACTCGTTGCACACTCCCGCTTAATCTTTGTCAGGCTAGTTCCACCAATTTGTTCCCCGCACCGTATCTAATTTTTCCGCCGACCATCTAACGAGCCATCAGTTAGGCTCGTCTTATTTTCGCTTCGGTGCACGTCTGGGCACGGTAACAGAGCCCTGGCGCCGTGACCAAGGCCGCTTGTTCCTGCAGTCTCCCAGGACCCCGTAGCATGCCAGTTGCAGTTTATGTTCAGTTTATTATTTATTGTGAAATCATGCGGTCAAAAGACGGTACCAGCCGACGCGACTCGCCGGAGTTCCTCCTGCGTTGTGCTAAAGCGCGGCTCCAGAAAGAGGGGGGGGGGCGGTGGGAGCGATAGCCCCTCCCGAGACCAATTTTATCGATTAGTGTATCTTTATGTTTACTTAAATATTTAATTTCGTATGTTAAACTTTTTATCTCATCAAAAGTGGCACGGAGCTACAAAGGTTCTGTATTTGAAACCTGTAATTTGTAAATAATATTCCAAGGCCAAGGCCACTTTCGTTTTTTTTTTGCAACTACGACCTTTCTTTGTGCGATAGCCCCCACCCGAAAAGTCATCCCGAAGCCGCCATTGGTTGTGCTCGGCTCGACGACGCTATTTGGAGGGTCAGAGGTCGCGCGGACTGGCGGCCTCGCTGGAGGCCTTGCCGAGGTCAGAGGGTGGTAGAAAAAAGAATGAGGGGGGAGGCAAACACAGCAAGGTTGGGGAGGCACCACCCCCGTCCCCTCCAGCAACAACTCGCCAATAAGGCGTCCACGGCACGGTCTACTCGGCGGCGGAGCGCGACTTCGGACACGTACGTCCCGCGTCGCGCGTCGGCGCCGAGAACCCCCCCTCCCCCCCCCCTCCACCCAAAGGTCGCCCGACGGCCGGCGGCGACCTTGAAACGAGACGCACCTTCCCTCCTCGCACAGCCCACCTCGACCCGTCCATTTTGTCATCCTCCCGAGCTGCTGCGAATATGGTCTTATATATAAAAAAGACGAGACGCCGGTTTGAAAAGCGGAGTTTAACCGAAACAGTGTGTATTTTGAAAAAAAAATATAAAATACACGCCCTTAAGGCCCCCGCTTACACGTGCGCACATACCGTGCGCAGAGCTTCAGGTAAAACAACGCGATTTCAAAACTGCACAAGATATCCGAGTCGGGATCTGCTTACGAAAAAGTATTCAAAAATTCGCTGAGGGCCGAAAAGTACTTTTGATTTCGGATTTAAGTTTTAAAACTGTATTTTTAGAAGAAACGCAAGATTTCAATAGTAATTTTTAGGCGTAAAACAACCGGTGCAGATTCTTGAAAGCACTTACGGGACTTGCATTACACCTTTATCTTCATTTCTCGGCCATATAATGCTACGGTCACCGCTCAATTTTCACAGAAATCCTGTGACGACGGGAAGACTGCGCGCTTGTTCACAGTTTTGCGCTTAGAGGCTATACCGCGCTAGAAATACCATCGAGCGTCGCCCTTATCATCGTGTCTCACTAACACAGATACACCCCTGACGAGGCGGGCTCCTTAAGGAGACACATCTTATCTACCCCGCTTGTGAACAGGCGAGTAATAAAAAAAAACACTGAGCAGACATGATTCGTTCAAATTTTATTATTTAAACAGGATGTATCATTAACTCAGTTTTATGCCGAGCAACATTATGCGTCCCCGAGCTGACTCTAAAGAGATAATAAATGACGGACGATGTCGGAGATACGGGTAGATGGACGCGACTCCTTAGCGCGTATTACAGCCACCCCTCCACCCCTCCCCCCCTCCAAGCCCAGGAGCAGAGCACAGATCTTCGCGGAACGCGTTTCCCTTCGCTGACTCACCGACATCATGACGTCACGCTCTAATGAAGGCGATGGTTAAATCGCTAATGGGCGCGAGTGCGGTTTTTGTTACACCAGAGTTCAAACAAAAAAAAATAGGTTTACGAAATCTTTTTCTACAGATCGCAATGTTTTTTTTCCTCTCTCTCTCTCTCTCTCTCTCTTTTCTTTTCCTCCTTCAGCCTGTTTCTTGGTCAGGAAGCATCACCACCCCTCCTTTCAACCATCGTCGTCATTTCACCGGAGACATCCGGCCTTGGACGCACGGCTGCGAACCAAGTCCTTCCAGAGTTTTTGGCGCGAACTGTCGAGCCAGGCAGTATCCACCTCTTGAGATCATTCAAACGGACGTAACCGTCTCAAAACAACTCCAAACTTATTTGGCAATTCTAATTGTAAGGGTAAACCGGCAGAGATATAGAGAGAAAGAGATAAAGCAGACAATGTTCTAAAACAAAAAAAAAACTTTTAGTACTAATAGAATTTAGGGAAACTATTTAAAGGAATCAAAATGAACTATTATAGCCAAAATATCAGTTTAATTTTTTTAATTTATTTCCTCGATATTCACACTAGTGTTGTTATTATAGCTTTGTGGTAACTAAAATATGAATTGTACGTAAGCAACCTTTAACAACTTGTTAAAAATATTTTTAACGTAGCTGACCTAGCCAAATCGTTGAACTGTTAATTATTGGTAAACTACTTAAAATATTTAAATGCCATTTTACACAATGATAAGAAACATTTACCTAATCTGTCCCTTTCCCGTCAGAAAAGTTTCAAAACAATGTTTCACGAAAACGTTGCTTTCAAATCCGGCCTTGAAATTTTACTCATTTCACTCTAAAAAAAATCACTTCGAAAATTTATCTTCTTAAGATCTTAATTTTTTTCACGCAGTTTAAATAAATAAATAAAATATATATTTAAAACTAAAACGTTTGAGAGACCCATTCTTGGGGCAATTCGCTTGTCAAAAGAAAAGGGAAAATATGGGTTTTTAAAGCTTGAATTAATGAAAATCAGGGAATAGTCAGATAAATAAATGTATGTTAGGTAAAGGAAATTTTAATTTAATGGTTTGACAAAGGATAAAGCTGTATCTCTGACTCATTAACTATGCCATGCATATCGAGATTAAATGTGAGTCAGTTTGAGTAGTTTTTTTTTTTTTGCGCGTGGGACTGAATTCCAAATGTTGACGGTATTTCGGGGTGTCATGTAAGAAACATCACTTTTTTGAGATTAGTCTCCAGAATATTCGTATCTGTGAAAAACAGTTTTGTCATGACATTGAAGGATCCGTCAGTATACTACCTGGTTATAGCGTGTCTCGTCCTTAGTTATCAGTGTGCACTTACATGGTCATTCACTCTTCTCTTTCCAATGCACGATTTCTGCCATTAGTTCTGTCCTTCTTTCTTTTGAATTTACAAAAAAAAAAAAAAAAAAACTCCGAAGTTTGCCGAAGGTGAACTGTTCGGGTGTAATCGGGAAACGGCAGAACTTTATGTGCATGTCAGGCTTCCACGAGGAATCGCGGGAGACCCCGGGAGAGAGTGGGGTCCGCGGGTCTCGTCGATGGACCGGGGAGTGTTCCGTGTCCCTGCAGCATCGCGCATCTGTCTCCGAGGTGGACCGCGGTAACTTTCCGCCCCCCCGAGTCTCCGCCGCAAGGGGGTCCCTGCTGTGCCCCTCCCCCCCTCGTCGTCACCGCGAGGGAAATTCTTTTCTCCTTTTCCTCCGCTGGTTCGCGCGCGCGACAGTTGGCACGACCTGCGCGCTCGGTCGACACCGCGCTCAGCACGAGCGGATCCAGTTGTCAGTCATTGAGTTCTCTTTGTTCCTCACGAACAAAAAAAAAACATAACTTTCGGTTGAATTTTGTGCTTCGAATAAAGGTACACATACAGACATACACATACACACATACAAATTAGGATTATTTCATGAATTAGCCAGTGGGATTGCTTTTAACTTGAGGAAATTTCAGTCCAGTAATTAATTTAGATAAATAAAAAAAAAAGAAAGAACTTGACAGCTAATTATGAAACAAAAAAATGTTTGAAGTGAAACTGCTTTGGTTCGCGAGGGGAGTAAAAATTTCAAAGCCTGTTGGTCAGGAACCAAAATCCTTGCACAGACAGACACCTATTTTTAGCGAACTCTGCTTGCAATAATTCCTTGTCGGTGCTGCAATGCCCCCCACAGAACACAAATTTCTTTGGGATCTCGTCCCGCTGTAGTAACATGGAGTGTTTGTTGTACCCCAGGTTGGTGGGGTGCACGGACTGCACTGAGGTACTAACAGCGGCAGTCGTGACTGTAGCTCACCAAGATCATTTCTCCTCCAGGGTTGCCTTAAATCACTGGATATGTGTGGTTTTCATCCCACAAACACACGGCCAGGGGGGGGGGGAGCTTGCTCGACGTCTGGCGCTCCCCGTCATAGACATCTCGTGTCAGCCATTTTTAACTCTTCTAAAAATACAGTTTAAAAACTCAATCCGAAATCAAAAGTAGTTTTCGGCCCTCAGCGAACTCTTAAATGCTTTTCGTAACAAGCGCGGCTCCAGAAAGGGGGGCGGTGGGGGCGATAGCCCCTCCCGAGACCAATTTTATTAATTAGTGTACATTTATGTTTACTTAAATATTTAATTTCATATGTTAAACTTTTATCTCATCGAAAGTTGCATGGAGCTACTAAAGTTCTGTATTTGAAACCTGTAATTATTTGTAAATAACATTCCAAGGCTACGACCTTTCTTTGTGCGATAGCCCCTCCCGAAAAATCATTCTGAAGCCGCCATTGTTTCGTAAGCAGACCCCCCGCTCGGATATCTCGAGTAGTTTTGGAATCGCGTTGTTTTTCAGGAAAGCTGTGCGCGCCGCGTGTGTGCCCGGGTAGGCAGGGGCCTTAACGCAGGCGGATGGGCTGGAATGTCGCGTGTGCTCGGTCTGCACAGGGGTTATCGTCGTCGTGTCCCTCAGCGCCTTTTGGATGGCATAGGGGTGGCGCCCTTTACTGTCTTACACCCCCCCCCCCCAGCCTTCCCGAGTTCTAATGAATGACGGTGGGTTTTAGAGGAGGGGAGGGGGGGGGGGTTGCAGCTGCGGAATGTCTGTTCCTCCGCGGCGCGCCCACGCGGGTAAACAAGCGGCGGCGATGACGAGACACCCTGCAGCACGAAGAGCGAAAGGGGGATGCATCTCAACGCCCCGGGTTCGACGGCGTGTGGGGCTACTCCCCCCGCAGAGGGGCTGTTAACACCTCCCGACACCAGCTCCCGCGGAAGTGGACACGCCATTCCCAGGGCCGGTGCAAGGTTAATTGGCGCCCTAGGCGAAAAACACCTTAATGCCCCCCCCCCCCCGGGCCGGACACCCTAAAAAAAATGTTTTCCTTGCCTCAAAATACATCACGTAAGCCGAAGATTTTGTCAACAATCAAATGTAAGCAGGCTTGTGTTTTTTTTTAAACTTTTTTACTTATTACAAATCACAAACAGGTCGCCGCGGACTTTAAATAATTACTTATATCAATATAAACATTCCAAACTGTTACAAAAATCCATTTTCATCTAGTTTAAATAATCGTTAAACATATTATATGAGCTGTTATGTGTCGTGCTGCGCCGCCCCCCGGTTTTTGGCGCCCTAGGCGGTTGCCTAGTTCGCCTGTACGGACGCGCCGGCCCTGGCCATTCCATCGCGACCTGGAGGTGTTTCGTGAGCAGCCTATACAACGAGAGTCTTTGACACAACAACCCATCCCGGCATCGTCGCCCGCAACACTGACGCAGCGTCGACGGAATGCAAAACACCCCCGAAACAAAACAAAAACAAAAGCCACCGGCTCGTGGCAACCTCAGCCACGTTTCCCACTGGCCGTAGGACCCAGTTTTTTTTCCCGCCCGAATTACGCGCATGCGCAGAGCCTACCGTTTCCTTGATTTCGTCCCGAGGGTGGACCCGCTTCTGGAACTCGTATGCAATCATTTTTGTTGATCGTCGGAGGTCGTACCAAGCGTGTTGGTGTGCCAAATGAAACTATTATGTTTGCGAAACCACCCTGGAATACATTCTGTACACTTTAAAGGTCATGAAAAGAAATAATCGTAACTTAAAAGAGAAAGGCAATGGTTGGCGATGGTTGAGATATCTAGTAATTTTTTTTCCGTATTTAAATGTTCACAAAATTAAATATTAAATTAAACAGTGCTTTAGTCTTGTATCAAATTATTCCCATACATTCCCGTTTATTATGAAAGTCGCCGATCTGTTGTCCTTTCCTTTGCTGGGGGATTCGGTTCGGACCACGTTCTGGAATAAGGCCCGCGGGTTGGGGTTACGGCCGTGTCCCAAAGAGGCGGTGCCTCGGGACGTCTCGGGACTGCCTTGCCCTGACGCAGACGCGCCCCTCGGCGACTTAGCTCTCGGCTTTGAATATATACACTGTATAGAAGTCGCCAGCCCAGGTTAAAATTTCTAATACGGTTTTGAAGTAGTTGGTTAATTCACCGCCGCAATCGCCACCATCTCTAGGGCATCGACTTGTGGCGGTCCCTAGCGGACAAGTGTCGAACTTTTCAAACACCCCCTTCCCCCCTCCCCGTTGAACGACCTTGAGCTGCAGTGAATGATGGGGGGGGGGGGTGCGGGGGAATGACATCGGGCGACAGTGCTGCGCTCTAACGTGTAAATGACAACCTGAGAGATACAGGGCGTTACGGCAGCGCACTGCATGCGGTGAAGTTCCCAAGCTGCTCATTATACGCTTCTGAAAAATAGTAGAGTAAATCCTATCCACTCGCGACTTCTATACAGTATATATGTTCAAAGCTCTCGGCCTGCCCCATCGCGCGCCACCCTTCGCTGGGTCCTTCACGCGCCCGTGGCTGCTCTGCTGCGAAGGAATGCGGCGCGCTAGCCGGCGAGATGGCGCATCCTGTCCGTCGCCAGTGGACCGCGATGCTGCGGGGCCCCTCTCTCCCCTCTCCCCCAGCTCGGCGCTGCTCGAGACAGCGGCGGGTCTTTCATTCCGAGACCGCGGTCGTGCCGGATTGGCGATTCCCGCCCCGGGATCATGCTTCCGAAACGTGAAAACAGGAAACACTATACTGAAACTAAGAAGAAAAAAAAATTGGTTGTCTGATTACGGACGATAGTTTAACGTGACAACGTCATAACAAAACATTGATGTAATGATTGCATACTTTTATGAATATAATTGAATCATTTTTACTTTAATAACAAAAGAATAATAAATACTTGAAATTATACTAGTAATCAGATTTTTAAAAAAGCAAGAATAATTTATTAACCTTTATTGCCGAAATTGTTGTTGTTAATAAGCAATGAAAAACCACATTAACTTTTCACTTCACTTATAAACAGTCGAGTGGAAGAGAGATAGATGCGGCGCAAGCGTACAATGAGCGCAACGGGACACAGCGTAACGGAACAATGTGCGTAACGGGACACTTTTTCGTGCGTGCAGCCGGCGTTCATCGATTTATTAGACGTTGTCACGTCAAAATGAGTGCCTGTACTTACGTACGCGCGTTTAAAGTTACGCTCCCTTGGAATAATAAAAATCAAACTTATTTAATCTTGCATGTACATAACTAGTAAAAATAAAATAATAAAATGACTCCAGTGATATTATAAATATGTTTGGTACAGTACAAATTCAGAAAAACTAAATTTTTTAAATAAATACTCAGTATTAAATATTAATATAAACACGTGTAAAAATTGATTTATTTTATTTAATAATCGATATAAATTTTAATTAATATTTAAAATCAATATATATTATGAATGTTTATCCTAATTTATTAATTTTAATTATTTATTAGATAGTAATGTAATAATTTATAATGCTGCCCATATTTTTAAAATTCACTGAAAAGTTAATACTAAGACTTTTGCCTTTGTCTTTGTGAACTTTGGTTAGCGCCATCCACCACAGATAGCAGCACTGTGGTTACGGATATCCGACCCTTGACGGAATTGCTCAAACTAAATGTCGTGTACAGAGAGAGATAGCCAAGATGTTACTCATCAAAGATACATTTGAAGTACGGAGTAAGTCACTTCAAATATCGGGTGGGAGTTAAATAATATTTGCACTTGCACGTGGGCAAATCCGGTGAGACGTGGGGCGTAAGCCCACGTGACTTTCACGATCAGCGCACTGCCGACTCAGAACCTCTGTTCCAAGGCCGCTTTGGCTGACGATCTTCGACAAGCACAGCTATCGGGAAAGTTATCCGCCGGGCAAGACGAAGGCAGGCCCATGCTGAAAGTTCTCGGAACAGACAACAGAGATTCCGAGTGACGACATTCTGCGGAAGGAACACGATGATGGAAACTTCCGTCGCGTGCTGCAGTCAGGAGTCGAAGGCGTGACTTGGAGAACCAACGAACCAGCGTTCGCCAAATATTCCACTCTTTTAGAGAAGCAAACTTTTAGAGACCCGAAAAATTCGCGTTATTATTTCTGATACCGGAATTAGTCCTACACATTTGTACACATTTTACCTTCCGGTCGTTTTGCATGTTAATTGGGTCATTTTAATTTTGCAATTACGCTATTTGTCTCTTGTCCTTTGGGTTGGAAAGGGGTGGGGGTGGGGTTGTAAAACCTTTCCAAGGTCCGTTTGAGACTCAGTTAAAGCGTTTAATTATACGCATATTCCAGCCTCTCTCCAGATAATAATAATTCAGGACTCTAATGATGTTGAACAACTTTGGTAACTGTGGTAAACACAGTGTAGAATGTTTTGCAGCACACTAGTTCCTAAGCGTGCTAAGCTTTAGACGCCTCTTGATAACAACACACAATAGTATTTATATAACACACGCCAGATAATTCTCTGAGCTGTTTTTTTTTATTTCCAGTCCCGGACAGTTTAGTTTACCAGCGCGGCTCAGTCGTTGTAGTGAATCGCCACTGCCGATATGTACAGGCGCACATAGATGTTGAAGCAACTGCTGGTTCACTTTGTTCTACTTCCTCGCAGTGGAGGCAGTTTGTTATTTTGGGCGATGCAAGAATGCCGTTAAAACACCTGGAATTAAGGGCTGAGAATGAAAACGTAACTGCCTAAACCCCTATTTGACGTAACTGTAATTGCCCAAACATTTTGATTTCCAGGGAGGGGGGGGGGGAATCTTGAATCTGCCAATGCTTAGATGCACATAACTTATAACAGGAATAATTTCGACTTGTAAATTTTGCTAGTTTTCTAGGTTGCGCGTGTTTTTTTTTTTTTTTTTAGTTATGACAGAAACCGGTGACTGCTCTGGCTTAAATAATCAATTTTAAATTGATAACAACCAAACAGTTTCTAACATTGGCCAAACACTGATAACTAAGGACCGGAAAAATTCGCGGGTTCAATGACCTCTAGGATGAACTTTATAGTTCTACGTACTTTCGGTCAAATGTCACCCTCTCACTGGCTGCTGTCTTGTGAAGGTGTCCCAATGTAGCGGCCTGTGATTCGACACAGCTTCGGTTGAGAGTTTCTCACTGGCCCAGAGTCCTCCAGGTGAGTTGTGAGCCAATAGCCGAGGCAGCACTGAGGTATAACTATATGAATTTTAGGCTGTCGTGAAATGAATCCGCGAAATTTTCCGGTCTCTACTGATAACTGTCAGGGCTGTATTTCGACGAGTGCGACGCTCCGGGGTGCTTCTATGCTTCTAGAGCGGAATCTCCTCCAGGAGCACGGCCGTGGATTGGCGCGACGTCTTCTCGTAACGGAACGGCACAAACTTGAGTGCTTCCAATAATCTCTGCCCGGGCTGGAGGGAGGGTGGGGGTTGTGGTGTTTCGTGCCTGAAGATTATTCTGAAAAAAAAAAGTAAAGTTTGGAATAGAAACGCGGAAACAGGACTTCTGATCCGGGTGGTAAGCGTGTTCTTAAATTATTTTTTGTTCGAGAACAGGAGTAATTAAAATAAACTTGAAAGTTGAACATGAAATAAAAGATTTAGCCGAGTATTAATGTACAAAAAAAATGGTAATCATTTAAGTTGAAAGAGGTGTTCTTATATTTATATTTAAAAAAATGCAAGTTTTTGAGCACACCTGCACGTCGAGCTCTGTAAGAGGACACACCAGAGGTCAAGTGGCTCCGCCTCCGCAGTCTTACGGCCCGAGAGGTGCTGTGCGCCTGGGGTGGGGGGGATCAAAACTGTAAGCACAGACTGCCACGTACAATGCATCAGAGGGCAGCTGTTGGTTGACTGGCCGTGCCTCTCCTGGGGATAACTGCCTGCTCCAAGGAGGGCGACTGAATTGTTGCCCATTGGAAGGGCAGCCCTTCAGGATTTTTCTGACAGTGGTTTATTTGTACAGAGACTGGAAGGGCAGCCCATACAATTTCTGAAAACACGATCCTTTAAGAGTTTAAATATTCCTGAAAACTTGCCCCTTGGATGGGCAGCCCATCAGGATTTTTCTGACAGCAGTGTTTTTGAAAGGTTGTCTGATTGTTGCCCATTGGATGGGCAGCCCATCAGGATTTTTCTGACAGTGGTGTTTTTGAAAGGTTGTCTGAATTGTTGCCCCTTGGATGGGCAGCCCTTCAGGATTTTTCTGACAGTGGTTAGTTTGTAAAGTGACCTAACCTAACCTAACCTAATCTAACCTAACCTAACCTAACCTAAACTAAACTAACCTAACCTAACCTAACCTAACCACTGTCAGAAAAATCCTGAAGGGCTGCCCATCCACCGGGCAACAATTCAGCTCCTCCCTCCAAGGGAAGCGGACGGGGCCCGAGCCTCGCCCAGGGGGGAGGGGGGGGGGGGCGGGGGCGAGCGCGGGTCGTGTCGAAAGCCGTCGCCGGCCGCGAGGAAGGTGACTCACGTGAGCCGACGGCGATTAGCGGCCGAGGTCGGCGGTGACGTCGGGCGCTGCAGTCCAGCAGGCGCCATCTTGGTTCCGACCACGACACTTCCCTTCATTTTCAAAAATCACTGACGCGCCCCCCCCCCCCTTTTTCTACTTGGGCCACACGTACGGCGTGCAGAGCTTCAGAAAAGAAAAAAAATAACGTAATTTGAAAACTGCTCAAGATTACCAAAATTGTGTCTGATAACGAAAAAAAAAAAAAAAAAAAACATTCCACAATACGCTAAGCGGTGTCTAGTAGTTCTGTTTCCATATTTCAGTTTTCACGTTGTATTTGTATTTTAGGCAAGCAACGTCCGGCACAGATAAATTTTTCCGTTGTACAATGTTTGTAGTTAGCCTCAAATCCCGGGTTTACCCTATGCACGACGAGAATCCTGCGCTAGAAGTAGCTGATAGCGTCTCTCTTACATCCCGCAACATTATCACAAGTACACCCTTGGATAGGCGGGCCCCTTAAAGCATAGAATGTAATTTGATGGATTCTTTAAATTTAATAACTTTCCCTGTGGCGTCATTAGAGAATTCAGTATTCAATTAGACGTAGGGAATAACTACAACTGTAAAAATCCTACCAATATATAAATTGTTATGGTCTTGAAAATCTTGTAGAGAAAGCTAATTTTCAATAGTCAAAGAAAAAATATATATGACATAACTACTACAACCAATATGGCACATTTCGGTTCCTTGTCCTCAACCATACGATTTTGGCTTTATCCATCTTGTTGCAAATTTTTGTTTGCTATTTACAGATATGTATGACGAAAATGTTGTGGAAGTAAAGTTTGAATGCATTACCGACCTGTGGACGGAAAAAAAAAATTAGCTCTTTGTTAGGGACAATAACTCGATTAGTCTTTCAGTCCATGTTAGTCTTCTAATATATAGTAGTATTTTAATATATGTAATAATGATAATAATAGTAGTAATAAAAATAGAGACATAAAATGTATGTTGGCTCGTTACAGCGATAGTAGGTCGAACTTTCCCGTGTGACAAAATACCGTCAGTTTTGACTCTAATAACTAGGAGACTAACAATGCGTCAGCAATGGTCTAGCCCACAGCGGACGGATTACGCCTGTACGCTTGTTCGTTGTTCGTCGCGCGGCATTTGTTTTGCCTGTGACGTCACCGTACTCGCTGTCGCGTTTTAATAATCTTGTGCACGGCGCGGCGCTTATGCTTGCTTTAGCCACCACGGACTCTCGCCACATGCGAAAAACTCATGATTTATCTGTTCTGTAACCGCTACACTAACTCTATGCAAGCATTGTATTATTAAGGAGATAGATAGTTAAAACAAATATTAATAAGAAAATAACTTTTTATGAATTTATCCCGACGTTTTCACGAAATATATACGGCTCGGACCCGAACTACGCATTTCTTCGACTTTTTTAAAAATTCGATTTAGCTTTTTTATTTTTTTTGTGTGTGATTTTTAACCCTCACTATTTAGTGCGAAAATTAAGTAGAGAAACAGTTGTAAATTTCTTTGTAGGTTTCTCGTCGCCGTGTTTTTTTTTTACAACTAAGAAAATTTGTCTGCAGCAAATTTCCACTTTTACACTTTCTTTACTGCAGTCGTGTGTAGCAGCATATTGAGCAGTGTGAAACTGTTCCCTGGGGACTTCCGTCACGAAGCATGATCTGTACCTAATGAATATTCTACTTGACTTACTGCAAATGTCAAACAACGTGTAAACTATATTTAAAATAAAAATTAACAACACAAAATTATTTGCAATGATTGCACGGTAAAAAAACGTACATTAAATAATTGCAATAGGTTCTGAAAATAATGGGCGCGTGTACGGGTTTTAAGTTATGCTTACTTGGCGTGATAAAAAAAAAGCTTTTACTTTCCATGGGAATAATTAATAGCAATAAAACAATACAGTATTGAAGTGATATTATAAATACGGTTGATAAAGTATAAATTCAATCAAATTATAAAATTTTAATAAATACACAGTATTCAATATTAATATAAAAAGTATATAAAAATATTTTATTTTGGTAAAAAAATTCGAGATAAATTTTAATTAATAATGAAAAATTATAAGTATTCCCATTGTTCATTCCAATTCATAAATTATTTATAAAATAATAATGTAATTATTTATAATTTATAATGCAAATTAATTATACATGCGGGATCATAACGTCACAAAAACTCCCATGAAAACAGCCAGGACCAATATTAAAAATCAATCACTAAAGTATATTATTAAAAGCACATAATATTGTTATTTCTATGTAGCTTTTTTTTCATCAGGTGAAAATTTCGTTGCATGGTGCGCGCTCATGGTAAAAATCTCATCATTTTTTTTTTACGCGCCTAAAGAAACATAACTTCAATAATGATGTGTGGAATGCAATTAAAACAACGTAAAGAGCTGGTCCGAGCCCTAATGTGGAGATAATGATTTAATGCGAGGAGGTATAATATGTAATTCGTGGGCCATTTTCCTCCTAAAATTTTATCACCCATTAGCAGTGACGTCAACAGAACGGAAAGAAACCAGATGGCATCGGCGAAGGAATGCGTATTTTTTTTTCCAAAACACCAAGTTTAACATCAATCTGAAAAATAAAACTTGATGATCCCAGAGAATTGTAAAAAAATAAAAATAATAATCATATAATTTTATGATTGATTGTATCATAAACGATAATGCGATGAAAATATGACGTCAAACCAAGGGATGAAATTTGTTGAAAACTTTAGAAACTTCCAGCAAATTACGTGAGAATTTTCCTTCGGTCATCTGCGGGACTTTTAGTCGATTCTCATGATCATAAAAATTTTTGTTTTAATAACTTGCTGCCCAGTACTGTAGCGCAGGATGACGTAAAGTAATGACTTACTCGGAAGTTATATTCCGATGGCGATTGAAATCTGCCTCGAGTCGTGCGTGGCGAGGTTGTTGAGTTGCTGACGGACGGGAAGTGAGTGAGCGACGTGTGTTGCCGCGGCGGCAGCGCGCACTCGGCAAGAAGCGATCGGTTGTCAGACGGTCGTTGGGTAGAGGGAGGGGTTGGGGGGGGGACGGCATTCCAGCCGGCGCGGCAGAGCACCTTTGGTGCGGGAAACCGGGGGAGTACTCCCAGGTGCGCGCGGTGGTGAGTCGGGGCGACTGAAATGCTGCCCCTTGGAAGGGCAGCCCTTCAGGATTTTTCTGGAAATGGTTTGTTTGTACAGCGACTGGAAGGGCAGCCCATCCAATTTCTGAAAACACGTTTCTTTAAGTGTTTAAATAATCCTGAAAACTTGCCCCTTGGAAGGGCAGCCCATCAGGAATTTTCTGACAGTGGTGTTTTTGAAAGGTTGTCTGAATTGTTGCCCCTTGGATGGGCAGCCCTTCAGGATTTTTCTGGCAATTGTTTGTACAGCGACTGGAAGGGCAGCCTTTACAGTATCTTAAAATGTGTCTATTTTCGTAATTTTATAATCCTGAATTGTTGCCCCTTGGAAGGGCAGGCAGCCCATCAGGATATCTTTAACAGTGGTGATTTTGAAAGGTTGTCTGAATTGTTGCCCCTTGGAAGGGCAGCGCTTCAGGATTTTTCTGACAGTGGTGTTTTTGAAAGGTTGTCTGAATTGTTGCCCCTTGGATGGGCAGCCCTTCAGGATTTTTCTGACAGTGGTTAGTTTTTAAAGTGACCTAACCTAATCCAACCTAACCTAACCTAACCTAAACTAACCACTGTCAGAAAAATCCTGAAGGGCTGCCTTTCCAAGGGGCAACAATTCAGCTCCCCCGGTGTGTCGAGCTGCTGACCTGCTACTGCCAGGTGGCTGGCTCGCCCCTCCAGTAGCTGCGGCGTGACGTCAAACACGAGTTTCCCCCCCCCCTTCTCTAAGCACCGCAAGAAACCACGCGATGTACAAGAAAACTGCTCAAGATGAACCGAAGGAATAGCTTTCAAGAACACCTTGAGGGCGAATTAGTAGTTCTGTTTCCGTATTGCGTTTTACGTCAGGATTTAATAAATAATTAAAATTAATATATTAGAATAACAATTCGTCATATTTTATCAATAATTAAATGTTACCTCGATTATTTCACTAAATTATATAATTAATTTTGAACACATGTTTATATTGATATTGAGTACTGAGTATCTGTTTAAAAAATTTCTTAATTTGATTGAATTTATGCTTTACCAACCGTAATTTTTAACATCACTCCCGTCCGTTTATTATTTTATTTATATTAACTACTTGCATGCAAAAATTAAAGTTAGTTTTGATTTTATCAGACCAAGTAAGAATAACTTCTAAAGCTCGTACGTAAGTACACTAACCCATATTTTTTAAAATTATTTTTCAACAAATTGTTGTTCTCTATCAATCATAACTGTGTTTATTTTAACGGACTTGCGGCAAAGGCAGATAACGCTCTAGGTCCCAGGAGGTGATGTTAAAGGAAATGGAGATTATTAGAATGACTTCAGTCGTAGGTGCCATTTTCTGTTTAATCTAGAGGAACCTGAAAAGCAGGTCTTGAATAAGCGACAATAAACTGTAAATAACAACACTTAAAGTGTCACCATACGTCAAGTCGAGCTCGTCTAAGTAAAGTACACTACAGCGAAAAAAAATTAATATAACTGTTTTTGCTAGACAGCGATGTTACTAAACAACAATTCGATGATACTAGAGTTAATTACAAGGTCTCATGACTATTGGGTCATGTTCTTTGAAGGGAATGACTCCCGAGGTAGACCGTTTTCATTGCCAACACAACCAAAACCAACAAATTAGTAAATTTTAAGTCAACTCAAATAATTTTAATTCTACCTTTTACTGCTAGATTTTCCAGTAAATATAGTAATATCACATCCATATAGCGGCAAACGATTCTTAACTTCTCAAAAAAAATTGGTTGTCTGTAAAGTCGATTTACGGATGATAGTTTAACGTGACAACGTCATGACAAAACATTGATGAAATGATTGCATACTTTTATGAATAAAATTGTATCATTTTTATTTTAATAATAAAAGAATAAATACTTGAAATTATACTAGTAATCAGATTTTTAAAATGCAAGAATAATAACTTTAATTGCCGAAATTGTTGTATATATATATAACTACTAACTGATATATATACGTATATATATATGTGTATATATACCTGTCACGTTATATATATACGTATATATATACGTATATATACGTATATATATAACGTGACAGTTGTATCGAAAAAATTAATTGCATATTGATAGTAGTATCGTAATATAAATAGCTGTAAAGATATTTTGTTAGTAGTATCGATGTATTGATAGTTGTAACGATAAAAATTAACAATATATTGTTATTTGTATCTATATTATATCGATAGTGTCAATATATCGATATTTAGCACAAAAAAATTGATATGCCGATATTTAACAATTCTGTTGATATAACGATATTTATCGATTGTAACGCTATAAAATTTGTATCGCTATATCGATTGTATCGATATATTGATTGCATCTATTGTATCGATATTTATCGATTGTGTCGATATATCGATGTATCAATTGTATCGAAATATCGATTGTATAGAAGTATCGATTGCATCGTTATTTATATAATGTAACGATATATCGATATATATCGATTGTATCGAAATGTCGATATATATATATCGATAAATATCGATATGTATCGATTGTATCGATATATCAATATATTTATAGATTGTATAGATATATCAATAATTATCGATTTATCTATATGATACAAATATCTTTATATATCGAAACAACTATCGTTATTTTAAGTGAATTATATAGACATATCTATTGAATGATATCGTTATATCGCAACAAATTGATTTACGAAATAATTGTTTTTTTTTTTGCAGTATTCTTTACCAGTTTTTGAACGTTTCGGATATTCTACATATTCAAAGAAAGTGACTTAGTATTCGTAATTTACGAAGATACCATCGTCCTTAAGAAATTTGAAAGGTGGAACCGTGTTGAACGGTGTGTCGGTTGTGGAAGAGGAAGGTGGGAAGGAGGGGAGACCTGCATCTCCGTGGGCGCGCGTCGGACGACACCGGGCCCCAGAGGAGCACTCCGGCGCGGCGTGGGCTATCGCCGGCCCACAATCTGCCCGGGGAGGCTGGGCTGGACCGGTCCGGCGGGCAACAGCCGCGGGCAACAGCCGCGCAAGTCTCCGTACTCTGCGTGTTGTGCTCCGTCTCACTCTCTCACGCGCCATTTCCCTTCTTTTACCCCCTTTTCCCCCGTCATCGCGTTGTTTTTCTTCAAAACGGCTATTTCCACGATTTTAACTCGATACTTCCCTTTGCATTCGCTGTTCTGCCACAGATGTATCCAACAGGTGTTGTTCACTTTAAGGCGATATCATAGCCTCCTAAGCGAACATCTGTTGTGGCAGAACATCGAATGCAAGGGAGTTATCAAATTATATTTGTATGAATAGCTCTTAAATGAAAAGTAATGTCGAAAAAAAATAAATCAACGTTGCGTGAGAGAAAGAGCCTTAAGACGAGTCTCTGCAGTTACGTGAGACCTCGAAAGCACCTCATTAATTAGCTTAAAATGACTAATGTGTGACTCTCCGGGACATAAGGTTGTTCAAATAATATCTATTCAATCTATTCTATCTTTTTCGTTTTTATCGGGACCATTTTGTTATATAGTTTAAAATTTATCTCTGCAAATCAAATAAGTTGATAGTTGACGCAGCTGCTTCGGCAACGAATTCTAGCGGCGGACACGGAAACTACTCGCGGTTCACGTCAAGAAATGTTTTTGAAAACAAAATAATATATGTATATATATTTATCAATCTCGGCAATATTTTAAAGAATTCTACGTTATTTTTTTTTTGTGTCTGGATTTGGTATTATAAGTTTATTTGAACACATGAATGTGCTCATTACGTAGGTTAGATATATTACACATCTCTAGCAAGTACTGAAAGACTCGTTCACGTATTTTTTTTAATTAATTAAAATTCACGACAGGTTTATGATTACGAATAATTACATCCGATGTTAAAGTGCCCCCTCCCCCCTTAAATGTTATAATGCACGAATCATTATGTACCAAAGTAATCTGAAAGTGGTATTAAGAGATGCAAGAAGCTTTCATCTTTATTATTTCTACTGTTAGTTAATATGCACCACCTGAAGTCTCTCTGAGACGCGCTACAAACGTGGAGACTGCCTTACCTGCACGCAGAGATGAAAGATGTGCGATCCGCAAGCCCAGCGTCGCCCTTAACGCCCGAACCTGGCGGCCACTTAAAAGCTTCCCTATTACCCGGACACACACACGTGGTGCGCAGAGCTTCAGAAAAAACCACTCGATTTTGAAAACTACTCAAGACATACGAGTGAAGCATGTTTACTAAAAGCTTTTAAGAATTCACTGAGGACCGAGAAGTACTTCTGATTTCGGATTAATATATTTAACTGTTTTTTTTAAGAGTTTAAATGGCTAAAAAGCGTGTTTTCAGAGTAATTTTTAGCCGTAAAACAACCGGCGTAGATTCTTCAATTAGGGACTTGCATTACACCTTACCAGAGCCAAATACCGCGCATTTGTTACAAGGCTTTATAACATTGGAAGCATTAGGTTCTCTCATGAAAATATTTAGTTTTTTTTTTTTTTTTTTTTTTTTTTTTTTTTTTTTTTTTTTTTTTAGCGTTTTATGTATTTTTCTCGAATAAAGTTTTTTTTCCGTTTCATTTTATGAATGCTCAATATTAATATTATGCATGGTTATTTTACAATTTCATTGGCCCAACTGGTTAATGACTTAAAGAGTTCAAAATCATAAACGTTTAACATTTTTTTGAAAACTTTAATCCTGTACTTTTAAAAAAAATAAGTGTAGTACAGTTTCGCCGAGAGCAATATTCGCAGTTCGATTTGACTTCGCAAATATTTTAAAAATTGATTCGATATTCGCTTCGCATCAAAAAAAAAATCTGGTACTCACGCGTTAGTAACCACTGCCCGTCGCAAGAAACTCCCCGCGGCATCCGAGAACGCACAGGCGCATTGTTAAAAAATATATATATAAATATGTTCACCTTAAACTTAACGAAGAACGCTGTTTACAAACTATCCAGGTACCAATGAGGATTGCAGGCTTTTCGCGGCCATTTTCTGGAGTCGCTGGGCTGTGGCCGCGCCGAAGAAGGCGATAGATTTCACGGAACGTTTCGGTCGACCTTGGCAGTCGCCATCATCGAGGTACCAGTTGCCCTGATGGATTTCGACGGTGAAATCCGACAGAAACGTCGTTGAAAAAAATCATCGCCTTCGGGCGCGGCTACTACGCGGAAGACAAGCAAACTATGTACATGCTGGTATCTTCTAAAAAATTTACCGTCACCTTGGAAAATTTCCCCGGGTGGTCGAGTTCATCGACTTCCAAACATGAATGTAACTGTGTTAGAAAGGAGGGTAGAGTGATTCGCGTAGGCGGTGGTCGCACTGCTAACGGACGTCTGCCGCGGGGACGCACCACAACGCCGAAATACCACAACGCCGAAATACATTAACGACGAAAAATGTAATTGCAGGACTGCCACAAAGATTAGGTTAGGTTAGGTTAGGTTAGGTTAGGTTAGGTTAGGTTAGGTTAGGTTAGGTTAGGTTAGGTTAGGTTAGGTTAGGCTAGGTTAGGCTAGGTTAGGCTAGCCTAGGTTAGGTTAGGTTGTGTTATTTCGGCGTTAAGACACATTTAAGAAACACACACAAATTCATAAATTTGTTTTTCATTTTGCTCCTGTGGCGCCCCCTCCCCGCAGCAACATTTTTCGGCGTTACTGTATTTCGGCGTTGTGGTACACAGCAGTTTTCTAGCTGTCGACGTTGCGGTCAATTTGGCATTCGGCGTTGTGGTATTCGGCGTTGTGGTATTTTGGCGTCGTGGTAACGACCCGTCTGCCGCGACCTCGGCGGCCCGACCTCCCCCTGGCGGGCCCCCCACCCGGCCGAGGATACGCGACTTGCGACCTTCTAGCACCCACCGGCGCCGCGCCGCGATCCTTGAATGAAACCCGCCGCCGGCTCGGGCGCCTTGACGTCTCCATTGAGGAAAGCACTAATGAGAGTGGATAACAAGCATCGTGGTCATTCATTCCCCCGCGCGGGACTTTCTCTCTCTCTCTCTCTCTTTTTATCTTCTTTCTCCCCCCCCCCCAATCAGGTTTTAATTGATGCCTTCCCCTCCCCCTCCCCCTTCACGCAAACTTACTTACTACGTACGCCCTCGTCCCACCTCACGCGGGAGAAACGCTTTGTTAATTACGCGTCCGTGCGTAAAGGTCAGTTTCGCGCGCGACGAATGTCGGAGGAGCGCGCATGTGTTCGTCGGGTAGTTGCGTCGCGGACTGGAAAGGTAGTAACGCACAACTGAAACGTCACTGGTCGAAATTCTCGTGGGATCAGACAAAAAAAATAATTATGCGATTAATGCCAGATCCTTTTAGAGACGTGAGACGGGATATGGCGTCGGTAGGACGGAACAGACACGAACACATGTGGTGCATGGTCCCCGAACAGCCAATACTGCTCTGAACCCCTGGGAGTCATGGACTCTACGAGATCACAAGTGAGGTGTCAAAAGGACCTTTTTCTGGCTCTGCGCCGGCAGTGTCGAAGGAATATGAAGTACTTTTTCCACTGGTGTGCTGGAAAGATGTGAGTTCGCTCACATTCGATTGCCCAAAGGAAAGCAAATGGTTGATGTTGTCGCCACGAGATAGCAGCTCGTGTGGTCACGACTGGAAAATTTCACGCAAGTATTTAAAAGCCGCTTCAGAGCAAAACCGTCTGAAATATGTATAGTTTTTTTATGATAAGAAGCCTTTTTTAGTATAAAAATAATTGCAACGAAATCCAAATCAAAAAACATTAAACTAAAATAACGAGCGTTACACACACTCAAAATAAGGGTATTTCCATGTGAGGTGTGGTTGTAACGCTAGGGAAATAAGCAGTTTTTTTTCATGTATGTATCATAATATAACACATGCATATTATGATATTATCTGAAATGCAGTATTCATGCTCTAAGTTTTACGCCTGATTACAACAATAAAACACCTCCATGCGAAAACCGGTCGTCGCCAGTTCGCGCTGTGTCATCGTCGTGATCCGCCACGACCGTCGGTTCGACCTGTGAATATATATACTGTATATACTATATACTATATACTATATATAGTATATACTGTATATATAGTATATACAATATATATATATTCAAAGCTTCGACTGAGAGTTCCCGATGATCGCTCGGCGCGCAAGGAAAAAAAAAAACAATGGTCGAACGACGATCAGACCGGTTAAATGAAACGGCGATCACGCCTGAAACTCCTAAATTGTGCAACTGGCCGGTCAAGTAATAATAATAATTGGTAAATATACGTAAACTTACGAAAAAAAAAAACTATCCCTTTGGGATAATTTGGGGAGCAGTGTCGTGCTGGTAAATTCAAGGTTGAGGATGCTCGGCCGGTTCTTTTTTTTTTCTCCGACGGCCGTGACTTCTCCGAGCTGCCCGAAAGGACCGAACGGCGCACGATCTTACGACCGTCCCGCCCCGGGATGATGGCGCTTTATTTTTATTTAGTTAATTGTTTCCGTCGGTGGAGGCGGGCCCCGGACGTAAAAGGAACTGCCGTCACGGGCGACGGACCAGCCCTCCTCTCCTCGTGTCCATTAGCGCGGCCCATAGATGGCGGGCACCGGGAAACTTTCCCTCCCGCCCTCCCGATACCCCTCGCCCACAGGCCCCGGAGAGCATCGGGTACGTCCCCGACGTCGTCGTCCGCGGCGGGCGTAGGCAGGAAGTGCGGCGAGCGGTCGTCAGAGTGTCTTCGTGGGCAGAGTGTGGTCCAGATGCATATGCTCGCTTGTCAGACTGCAGCACTGATGGCCCGGCTTGTCATTTCCACACCATCGCTCATTATCACGAGGTTAAATGTATTTTTTTTTTGACCTGACAACGTCTAATAAAATCGATGAACGCCGGCTGCACGCACGGAAAAGTGTCCCGTTACGCAAATTCTTCCGTTACGCTATGTCCCGTTACACTATGTCCCGTTACGCACATTGTTCCGTTACGCTGCGTCCCGTTACGCTCATTGTACGCTTGCGCCGCATCTAAAAAAAAATTGGTTGTCTGTAAAGTCGATTTACAGACGATAGTTCAACGTGACAACGTCATAACAAAACATTGATGAAATGATTGCATACTTTTATGAATAAAATTGAATAATTTTTATTTAATTATAACTATTTTGTTTGGATACAAAAAATGAGTGAAATGAAATCCACAATTTAATTAATAAATTTACTTTTATTTACACTCATTAATCCAAATATGTTTATTACTTTAACGAACAGATTATTTTAACTATAACTTTTATACATGTATGCTATTTAACTTCTTTCAATCTGTGTTATTCTGTTAAGGATAGGACGATGATAGGAAAAGTAGGAAATGAATGGGAGTGTTTCAAGTTTTATGTGCCTCGAAAAAAGTCAAATCGATGGTTGTTCCAATCGAGTGGAAGAGAGATAATTGCGGCGCAAGCTTACAATGAGCGTAACGGGAAAATGTGCGTAAAGGGACACTTTAACGTGCGTGCAGCCGGCGTTCATCGATTTATTTATAACACGTTGTCACGTCAAAAAATGGTTGATTACATCACAGAATTGTGTTTTACTCGGCGGCGTACGTGATGGCGCGTGGAACACTCTGAAACAAGGACAGCCGCACCCAAAGAAAGAGATGGCGAATGCCCGTTCAGACGCGCGCTGCCAACTCGGGGTGGGACGCGCTATAGAAGCACCAGCAGACAGGAACCTCCCGTGGGTGTGCAAGGCCAAACGGCGTCCATTCACGTCGGCGGTCGTGGGTTCAGCACAGGTCCGCGTGGGCGGGGCTGCACCCTGCGCGGCAGGTGGATCTTCTTCATCTTCTTGATCTTCTTGAACTCCTTGGAAGAGTTGGAACGTTCCGTCCGCCCTGGCGCAGAGCTTCGGAAAAGAAAAAAACTACTCGAGATATCCGGGGACGCACCACAACGCCGAAATACCACAACGCCGAACCTACAATAACGCCGAAAACCATGAACGCCGAATGCCAAATTGACTACAACGCCGACAGCTAGAAAACTTCTGTGTACCACAACGCCGAATTACCACAACGCCGAAATACATTAACCCCGAAAAATTATATTGCAGGACTGCCACAAAGGTTAGGTTAGGTAAGGTTAGCACACAAATTCATTCAGTTGTTTTTCATTTTGCTCCTGTGCCCCCCCCCCCCTACCCTGCAGCAACATTTTTCAGCGTTACTGTATTTCGGCGTTGTGGTAACGACCCGAGATATCCCAGTGGCGTCTGCTTACGAAAAGCATTTAAGAAAATCGCAGAGGACCGAAAAAGTACTTTTGACTTTGGATTAAGTTTTTAAACTGTGTTTTTTTAGAAGAGTGAAAATGGCTTAAAAAAGGCGTGTTTTCTGAGTAATTTATTCGCGTAAAACAACAGGTACAGATTCTTGAAAGGCACTGAAGGACCTTGCATTACACCTTTTTTGACGATTTTAAATCTTATCCGCTGCTTCCCGAACAAAATAAAATAAAGTCACGAGGGTAGCAAACCATATATATATATATATATATATATATATATATATATATATCAACATTATTTTTAGTGTATTTACTCTCTCGTTAACTGTTGATTAAAATCGTAAATTTTGGCCATCAGTTTATCGTGCTCGTTTTTACTTCACCTTCGAGTTTTTAAAGGTTTCGAATTCTAGAATTCTAGAATTCTAGGAAAGGCAGTCTCACCTTTACTCCTCTCTCTCTCTCCCCCCCCCCCCCCCCCAATATTTGATATGCCACCGAGATAAATATTTTATAAAATTCACTTTTAAAAACATATATCGACAGACTGCTACAGTTATGGAAAGGAGAGATGTGTTTCCCCTCTGCTCGCCGAGGGATGATGGTGGGGGGTAGGGGGGCGGGAAGGGAGGGTGGAGAGGGGTGAAACCGAGCCACGAGCGGCGCGCGGGGCTGTAATAACCCGCCGGCAGTTACCGCGCCAACAATGGGCCCGCACTCGGGGGGGGGGGGGGGGGGGAAGAAGGGAAGAGGATCGAGTAGGGAGATGTGGTCCTCCTCTCATCTTAATTCAATGTCGCCGCTCCCAGCATGTGCGCGGGGGCGGGCCGCTACGGCGCGCGGCGATGGTGGTGGAAGGATGTGGGAAGTTGTGCGCCACCTTCCCCCCTACCTCCCCCCCCCTCCGTCCCTCCTGACCGATCTGACGCCTTCCACTCGGACCGGCATCATCCTCGCTGGGCGAGCGTCTTCTTCTTCCTCCGCGGGCCGCCATGTACGGCAGGAGGGTTGCCTACGTGCGCGGCCTGGGGTCAAGGCCCCCCCTTCCCTCCCCCCTTACACACACACACACACACACACACAGAGAGGCGGGCAGGGGCCGCGGTGCACTCATCTCCCGTCTCCGCAACTTTTGTTTTCACCGTTGACAACCCAAAAAAAAAAAAATCCCTTATAAGTACGGCCATGCATATTTCGCTCAAAGATTCCGAGATTAGTTCTAATTTAAAACGCTGTAGCATCAACTGTGTTTCGTTATTGGATGAATTTCTTCCAGGTACATGTCGATTGTTACAACATACCAATCACAGCAAATTCAGTGGGGAAGCAAGCGCGCGTCCTGAGTGGCTCGGTAAAAAAAAAAAAAAAAAAAAAAAAATCAAGGCAACGACTTCTCTAGCAGACGGCCCGCCAATCAAAAATAAGAAACCGCTGATGCTGGTACACCTTTTTGCAGTCTAATGGACGTTCGTATTTATTCGCGAAAAATGCCTGCCCCTACTTATGTTATAAGAAATCACCACTAAACTGCTTAGCGCGTTGCGTGTAGTGCACGCAAGAGAACACGCATAGTAACTCACCAATGAGGCCGTCCGCCGACACCCCGTGGCGATGTCTGGGGGTACCATGTGTCATTCAATTTCCATCGCTGTCAGCTGTCACGTGGGGGGGGGGGGGCGTAGATCCCCCCCCCCCCCCCCAACCGGTCTTCCCGGAATCAAGAAGCCACCTTACTGAAAGGGCCCCGCATACGCTCGCAAAAATCATTACTGTGAAACGGGGTTTGTGAACGTAAAACCTTAAAACTGTGTTTTATGTAAAGAAAAATAAACTTGCTGTATATTCTGCATATTGCGTGCATGTAGGCCAAAATAAGGAGTTGTACAGATTTGTATCCTCTTGTGTGGTCACTGACACATGCATGTGTCTGGCGCGAGGGTGGACTCTGCAATGTGAATGTGTGCTTGTGGCCTTGGGGCTCCGTCTCACGCGACATCTTGAATTTTTTTTGTCATTACTTTTATTTAAGGGCTATTTATGAAATTTTTACCAACATACCTCCCTTCAATTTTGTTTTTCTGTCACTAATATTTTCAACAGATATTCAGTAAATTAAATATAGTGGATGTGCAATTCGTGAAAATTATAATGATAATTACGAACACTTGCGCGAATCTTAACACCCACCATGTATATTACATTTAGTGGATATGTGTTGCATATTTGAGTAACGGAACAGCAAATTCAATATCGTGTTTATATTTCTGATATATCTCTTGAATTAAAGTACTGCAGAAAAAAAATGGAGGAAAAAAATCAACATGGCGTGTTTGACCGAGCTTTTAATGCCACGTTTTAACTTGAGCGCAGTGGCCAGAAGGTTTTTAACATGCTAAAATTGACATCTTGAAAACCCAGTTTACTGATTTATTCTCTTCCGTATCATAACGATTAGATTATGACGCTTAGTTGGTTGTTATCGGTTATTGTTGTCTGTGTGTAATTATACAACTTTAATAGCATTGATACACTCTGTAGCAATATAATTATATATATATATATATATATATATATATATATATGTGTGTGTGTGTGTGTGTGTGTGTGTGTGTGTGTGTAATGGATTTACCACCATTAATACTACAGAATCACTCAAGATACACTAATTCATGATTTAAAATAAGTTCCGAACATGACATACGTACATTGTTACGAGGACTCTAGCGACGATGCTGGCCAGCCAGCCAGCACTCCAGCCTACGTTTGGGACACTATAGAGGTAGCGCCCATACGTACATTACCGCTACACGCCTAATCAGTTTACAAGCGGCGCCTCATTACCCCCATTTCCCTTCCCCGGCACTTTCCCAGAGCCCCGTGTGCGTGAAGCGGCGTAACTAGGACGCCATTATTTTCTGGTTGCTCCGAGCGTTGAGTCGGGGGATTCTGATGACGCGATACTTGAGAAAGGCTGCAATGCCTCTCCAGGGCACAACTCGGCAGGTATGTAAGCGGAGGGGCAGAACCTGCGAGGGCTAGTGACTCCTTGACGAGCGATAGTGGGCGACGAGTGTGCGGAGACTGTTACGTCGGGACTGTGTTGTGTGTGCGGCGGACGAGTGAGTATTGCGAGGCAGTGTGTTGTGTAAGAGACGAGCAGTAGCAGAGCCACAGTTGAGCCGAACTGCAGCGGGGAGAGTAAACTGTGGACCTTGTGAAAGCGTGATTGATTTGTGTCCAGACATTTAAGTTATGGCACTTTAACTGGTAGTGTAAAAAATTAGGTAATATAAGCAAAAATAATATTTAGTCAATTGGACCATCCTTTCCGGACCTTTTTTCCCCCCAACTCGTAACAATATGATCTTCGCGGAGGATATTCATTAACTTCTTCAAATAAATACTGTGAAAGCATGCATACGTATATTAAAACGGTGTTCCTGTTGATAAAGAATTCAGTATCTGATGAACATGAGTTTGCTACATCTAATCCTTTTTTTTTTTTTTTTACAGTCTTGATGCTGCAGACAGTTGATTTCCAACAATTGATAAAGAGCAAGATTTTAAAAGTTGCCTGGTTAGTATTACATTTTTACTACTCGTAGACTTAGTTTTATCATTAGCGTATTATCTGTGTGTAGAATATTCACTTCAACAGCATTGTTACATATTGTACCAATTTATTATTATTAGTTCTTGTTTGCTTTACCGCCAGTAACGCTTTTTGAGCGAATGTTAGTAACGAACAACGGGGTTAATAATTGGTAGGGGCAGGCATTTTTCGCGAAAAGATCTGAACACTTATTAGACTGCAACAAGGTATACCCGCACCTGTGGTTTCTTCCTTGTGATTGGTGGCCGTCAGCGAGAGAAGTCGTTGTCTTATTTGACAAAGCCATTCACACTGAATCACTGTGATTGGTGTTGTTTCAATCAATATCATGTTCCTGGGAGAAACTCACCCAATTCACGAACCACAGACGATGCTATAGTGTTTTAACTTTAGTCTAGTCTCGAAATATTTTCGCGAAATATGCATGGCCCTAATAATTGGTCAATATACACACCATTCTAAATCGACCCGCAAACAAAGACTGTGTTCCTTGGGTAACAGATGTAGTGGAAATTTCCCTCTCGGCTCCAGAGATTACACGAAATTCGCGCGACTTAATTGTTCGGCGGTGCCACACCTATCTGGCACCCGCATTATCTCCGTCCTCGTCCGGGCAGACGCCAGCGCGGTGCCAGGCAGTCGCCGCTATCTTGTTTTGCTGGCGCGAGCAGCGGAGCTAGGCGTGACAAACAGTCGCGAAGGATGATCAAACGTGAGGATGTGCAGGCACGAAGACTGGGAAATGAGGCCAAATGGAACATTCATTCTCGTGAAGCGCGCGTTTATGCTAAGTGCGGCTCGACGCGTGAACTTACGAACATATCTTCAGGTGGCTATTCGTAGGGGCCCGAAAAATTAGCATTGCTAAAGATGCCTTTTTTTTTTTTTTTTTTTTTTACGAATTTACACTTTAGAAGCTATTTGTTAGCTAATTTTTCAAAAATAAATACTTTTTTTTAAGCTAAATTAGTTTGAAATGTCATTCACTTGTAAAAATATTCTTCATAAAAATGTGACATTACTGCTACATATAGTTTGATAGTTTCAAAAATCGTTGTACCAAATGAATATTCTCACACTTTGAAATAAACAACCCTTATATTCATACTTTCTGTTTGTCTGCGACGTATGTGCGTGTATAATTATTAATTAAATAAATTATCTAAATTTATGTTTGCCACTTAAGACTTAACAGCGATTGAGTTATTACCCAAAAATAAAACTCATCCGCCATATTTGCCGCAAATTTTCTCATCTCTCGGACGAAAGGTGTATGCTAATAAGATGAAAACACAGGCTTAAGTGCGATTTCGCATGCATCTGTTTGGTGCACATGAAACATGTTTGATCAACAAGGGCCACGTTGATGTTAATGTTACTTGAGGCCTTTTCTCGGTTGTTTTTTTTTTTTTCATCGACACAGTAAATTTTTACTTTGCTATGTATCTGCTATTCTTCCGCCACCTTGCAACCGTACAAGCGTTTCCCGGATGAGGATCCAAGGTGTTTAATTGCCTCTTGTAGGAAAAAGAGGATACTCGCTGTCTTAATTTTGCGTGTTATTCTCAAGGCATTTAAGTAAATATAAGTTTTTGCAACCCATTTTTATATAAATGCTTGATAGTCTTCGTTGTATTTTGTATATTGTGCGTCCTTAAAACTGAATTTATTATGCGCATGTGCGTAAGATACAAATAGTTACCTCAGGACGTACGGTTATACATGTTTAATGCGTTTTGCTGTCTTAATCTTCTTATGAACTCACGCAGCTTGTCTTTATATGATGAAGCACAATAATTTTTTTATTCTGTGCAAGTAATGCTTCAATATACGTGATGCATAATGCCATATTTCCTTCGGCTCTGCTTCTTGTATTTAAACAGTCATTGTAACTAAACGATTCGTAAGCCATCTCTTAAGTTCGGCACTGATTACGTTCATTAAACGATTTAGTGTGTTATAATTTAAGGTCTGTGAAAATTTTCTAGTCAATACTAACATGTATTTATATTCTTTTTTCAACTAACAAGTATTTATATTCTTTTGTCATAGGTACCTGTTGAGTAATATAATTGAATGAGCTATTCATAATCTCTGATATTTTAGTTTTTTTTTCACACGAGAGGTTAACATGGCATAGTCTACAAGACTCTCAATTATGTTATTTATTGTAAGAAAATAAGGGATACTGTGTATAGGGCTTTTTTTCCTCTTTTTTTCCCTTCAGATATTGTTTTGTAGCAAAATATGATAAACTTATGGTTAGTCGTCAACAATAACATTTTATTTTTGCTTATTCAATACAGAAAATAAATTGTATCCTATTTCATTTACAAAATATTTGTTATACCTATAACATAACTATTCTTACATAACCTCATTTACCTTATGTTATCTTATGAATTAAACATTAACTAGATCAGATCATTTTGCAAATTAGAGATTATTTTTCGCTTGCAGGACTAACCATCTACAATTTAAAACTTGTACGATGATTTAGTAAATTACAGTAACTTGTTACTAACAAGCTGTACAATTGTCAACCGACAATCAATTTACTTGTAAACTTGTAAATATTCGCTTGCAGAACAACTCATTACTTGTTCCTTTGTGAAACACAATATTTTAATTACTTTTACAAACTTGTTATGAACGAACTTGTACCTTTGTATCTTACTACAGCTGATACTGTTAGTTTTTCTACTGCTGCTACTACTGCTGTTACTGCTACTACAGCTATTATTTCTGCCCAAAACATACTCGAGAAGGAGCCAGCGGTATTGTGGCCTTACAAGTTCCCAGTGACTGCGTATTGGCTATCAGCCGATCTGTTATCACACTTTTTGAGTGCCTGCTCTTCGTCATCTGCTAAACAGCCCTCCCTCCCACCTCTTTTTTTTTATCAAGCATGGCTCAATCTGTGAAACAACCTATAGCGTGCCTCATCGTTAGCTTGCAGTGTGCAAGGGATCATTTTAAATTTTGTTCTAAAACCAGTATGTAGTACAAGCAAAATATATTTTGAGTTAAAACAATTACATAGGTATCGTAGGCTTTCGGGGCCATTGTCTGAAGTTGCTTGACTTCTGTTTTGTGTCGAAGTCGAAGTTACAAGGTAGATGATGGCGACTGCAACGTCGACCGAAACGTCAGTGATATATTCGGCTGGGATGCGGCTACAACCGAGAAGCCAAGAAACTTCAATTATATATCAAATATTTAAAAATAAAATCTTTAAGACTTGTGAAATTCATCTTTGCTGTTTTGTTTTAATTTAATATAATTATTAATTTTCTGTGAGTATTTTTATTTATGTAGGCTGCAGTGCGATAACTTAATCAAGCAAATTTTGTGCGTAATAAACATTCCAATATATAATTATATCCAGTGTTTAGGTATAAATAAAAAAAATACTATTTAACGTCCTCAATCTGTTTTACCCCCTCTAGCATGTTTCTAACCACGTGAAAAGCTGCAATCAGACTGTCAGACTGTCAGACTGTCAGACTGTCAGACAACGGGTTCAAAATTTCTGACAAATAACTGTAAATAATTCGTTTTACCTTGAATATGGCCCGATTATAAAGTTGTCTGTGATATTACTTTGGAGATGTAGGCATTGACAACTTTTATTCGTCTAATCTTGGCTAATAGAATCTCCGAAGGTTTTAGTTTTAAATGCCTCTACTTTTAATAAGGGTTATAATGAGATGACAAGCAATGCATAAATATGGCTAAAATTAAAATTACTAACCTATAGGTATCTTATGGATTATTACTAATTCTTGTATCATCATAATTTTTTGTTGTATAACATTGCTTAATGCTATCTGCTGTCAAGTGAACAAAGTAACAGTGTGACATAATACTCGTTACCATTTGAAGCAACATTAGTCGGTCGCATCTGAGGACATCTGCACTACCAAGGACTTTGTTAGCACACAGTTCCGGAGCACTGAGGTATGTTGACTGGAGACTGATAAGCTTATTTGCAGAGTTCGATTAAAAATAACCATGTTTTGAAGTAGACAGGTATCTGTCTCGCTCTCTCTCCTGTGGCTATTTCAAACGATGACTAATCTAAACGACTAACATTCACTACGTCACTAATTATTGTTAGATGTTTGCGAACCAAATCTTCAATTACAGCCAAGCCGTGGTCGAACCCACGACACTTTGTAATGTGAGAATGAAGGTTTGGTGATTGAATAAAAGCGACTTAATAACGTATCAGGAAAATTACTTGTCTTCAATTAACAACATAGTTGACATAAACTGCGAGAGTTTTCATACAAGCAATCAATTTTTTTTTTCTGGCCTGTACTCGAATTTCACTGAATTGAAGCAACTTTATAAATTCCAAGGAACTCGATGAATAACTCGACTGTTAAATCTTTTATCCCAAGACTTCGTGGAAGTCAATCGGCCAAAATTGTTAATTTCTGTAGCGACGGCAATAGTAGCGGCAGTTGGATGACGAATGCATTACAGTTCCAAAATGTAATATGAATTTGTATTGTACACTAAATAAGCTTAAACCATTTGATTCACGTTTAAGCCAGAGAATAAATTTGGTATATACGCACACTTAAACAAACAAAAAAAAAACATTTTTAACCTCTTATCGGTAGATTATTTTTAACTGTTGTTTCTACGCTGATACGGAATTATCGTGGTTGTACTACATGTCTTAAAAATTAAAACCACTCTTTCGTTCAAGGCCTGAATCTATAAGGATACTGTGCGCACATTTAGTAATTACATACAGTAAACTTACAGACTCGTCGACGAAGAAAGCACCCCAAACACAAAATGTAAGAAAGCACCCCAAACACAAAATGTATCTTCATACGAACTACGGTGGTTTCCGTATTCCGAGTTTTGTGCTGCGTCGTAAACTAGTTGAACACACACTTGGAATAAAGAGGATTGATTTTGCTATAGACTTGGCCAGTATTTGAATGTTTTATTAATGCAACAAAATTATTCTAGAGGAATTATGCTCAAAAAAAAGTTAACTCCGTGCCCGTTAATTTACGAAGATGGCCGTTAGTTTACGAAGATGACCGTTAATTTACGAAGATGACCGTTAGTTTACGAAGATGACCGTTGGTTTACGAAGATGACCGTTAGTTTACGAAGATGACCGTTAGTTTACGAAGATGACCGTTAGTTTACGAAGATGACCGTTAGTTTACGAAGATGACCGTTAATTTACGTAGATGACCGTTGATTTACGAAGATGACCGTTAGTTTACGAAGTTGACCGTTAGTTTACGAAGTTGACCGTTAATTTACGAAGATGACCGTTAATTTACGAAGATGACCGTTAGTTTACGAAGTTGACCTTTAGTTTACGAAGATCCCTGGATAATATTGTAACCAGTTTTTTTTTCTCGTAAATATAAGGCGAACATATTTAACAGAGCAGAATCAGAGATAGCGCATGGTTCTTAAGCTATCGGTGCAAGTGCGCACTGATTAAATACTAGTTGTTTGTGACCAATGGCGTGGTAACAATGTTCCAGCCCACAACCATTCATACACGGTTTAAATGAATGACGGCTAATCGCTTCACGACCGCCCACAGACCCAGACGATTACGACGGCCGTATCGAAAAACACTCAACTCGACAGCTTCGGCGCGGACGATGACGTCATTAGCCGCTCGGTCGAAGAACGCAGCCGGGAGATTTACGGAATGTGCGTCAGTACAACCGGAAGAACAGGAATATTTTTTTAACTGCCTTTCCACGCACGAGTTACTCTTAACAGCGGGGAATCAGCAAGTGTGGAGGCTTGCAGTTTATCTGGACGTCTGGGGCCTTGTGAGCATTAAGGCGTCCAAGTCGTGTTGACTTAAATTTTTGTTTGTGTAATGAAACATGGAGTGTTCACATTTACGGTCCTGTACTTATAACGGTTACTAAAGTGGTCTCGGCGTTCTATAAGTTGGCGGAACTGACATCTCGTAAAAAAAAAATCTCTAAAAAAAATAATAAATACCTCCACTGCGAGCAGGATTCGCTGACAGTGGGTCCAGTATCTAAGCGACTAAAATAATCTGGTTAATAAGCGCATTTGTGTAAATCAGTTCTGAGGCGATCGTTATCACTTCGTTTCACGAACTTTGACACGTTAGTTACTGTACAGCTACTGTAGCGTACTAGATATTTACATTTTATTTAAAATAGCCACACTTCTGTGTCACATTTTTTATCATCCAAGATAATTGTAGGTGTACCTCAACTGCAATAACGAACAAAATAAATTTCGAACTTCATTGACGTAGGAAAGCTTCGGGTACCTTCCACCAGTTAAATCTACGTTTTAAAATAACGTTTAGACCTTAACACCACACGGTGTGTTTTGTTAGCTTTGATACGTTTACAACTTCATGTAAGCAATCTCTTTTGCATAAATATCATGGATGACAGCACGCACCTGATACGCAAACCATTACCTCGTGTTAACTGAAATTTTTGGATAAACTCCTTTTGTAAATAAATTTACGTAGCTACTAGCCGACGTTGACGTAACGCTATATTTATATATAACTTATAATTTATAATTGGCTTGTAATAAATTAGTCAAAATGTCTTTAGAACCGAGTTTTAAGGTTAATTTAATTATTTACTCGTTGCTTACTTCTTTTTTTTTCTGACTTACACAAGCATCAACCTTTTGCTGATCCTAATCCGTAACGGAACGGATCTTTTGTTATCTTGATTTTCGCATTCCCTTCTCGCGAAAATTTGAAGGCTGCTCGGAAGCTTTCTCCCAGGAGGTTTCAGAGACAATGTTCGTCATATGGCTGCAGACGTTACAAGAAAAACGGAACTGTCCATATTTTAAAAGTACGGACATCAGATCGGTATTTATTATATATATATATTTATACTTTACGAATCAGGTTTCCCCGTATAGTTACGGTACATTTCCGTTAACGTTTTACGTAGATTAACGGCAATTTCTAACAGTAAATAAGCTGTAAACAACTTTGGCCACGCAAGCATACGATCACGCTCCAAATTTACGTTTTCGATGAGCCAGATGCGTCGAGGAAGCTGTACTCTCAGCTATTGGGCATTCGCGTTGAGCTGAACCTTCATGAAACTAACCTTTTTTTAAAACAAATTCACTGCTCGTAAACTCAAAATTAATTACTGTAACGTGTTTATTTCCTGGTATATAAAAACTGCTAAGTTGGCAGCAAGCCAAAATATGTAGTTACATATCTTCAAGCCTTGCTAAAAATGTGATGTTTAATTTAATCGCTACTGAGTTATCATAAATTTGATTTTAATGACTTCATTATTCAGTTTGTATCCACGTGACAAGCGCAAGGACACAAGACTTAAGGCCCGCTCCATACGGCAGAATTAAACGTATTTAATTGTGGCGGGTGCCACCATCTACTACAGTTTTTAGTCTAACTTTGGTTTTGTGGACCATTCACATTTTTTTTTTTAAAAGAAAAAAGAAATTTTACGAAAAGTCACTAGATCTAGTAACTTTTTCTCTCAGTTGGTAACTCTCTGGCTTTAAATTTTGACCGTTTGTTTTAACTAGCTTTTTTTGTATTTTAAACTTAGTTTTGCTTTGGCCAAATTCATCACATATCTTCAGTGATTTTACCAGCGTTTTTAAAGTATTTCTTTTTGTGAGTGCAACGAGTTTTACCAACCGGCGTTGTGCAGACTGGTTACACACCTCGCCACCTTGAGGCGCTGCTGTCGCTGCCAGCGTGGAGCTAGGGGGGAAGCCTACAACTCACGTAGTTTCGGTTCCCTGCAAGAATTTCCGAAGATTTCCGAAGTTTTGCTTTTGGTATTAACGCCACTTCAGCCGCTAAATCAGAAGTTTCCAATGAAAACAAGCATGTGGTGACTGACCTAACCTAACCTAACCCTTCGATTTTTTTAATTTCAATTTTTGAGAGAAATCAGAAGTTGCACGAACGTGGTAGGGAACCGAAACTACGTTGAGTTGTAGGCTTCCCGGAGCTAGGGACGAGTCGCGGTGTTGCCGCAGTGCGCGGAACACGGCTGGCCAGTCGGACTCGAGCAACGGCGTGTTGGGGGACTTGGCTACTGGTTGCGTCGCAGAGATGGCCACGCATCGGCCCTCAAGGTAAAAAGAAACCAACATTCTGATCCAACTTTCCTTACTCCCAGCATGCACCTCGTGTCACCTGCACTTAAGGCAGTGGGCACGTTCAGTCACAGCTTTCTTTTTTCTTTCTTTTCTAATTACGTGTTCGAGCCTTGCATTTCACGTTTCAGGCAGCTGCAGTTACGTTAGCTTTGGGCATTTCAAAAGCCCGAGTCCTTGCATGCAAATACCAATTTTTTTTTTTCAGCTGGAAAAAAATTAACTTGTTCGTTTAACAGTATTGAATGGGGGGCGCCCCCATTTAACTGAACCTTTTTTTTCCTATAAATTTTGTGCTTGAACACTCAAACTGAAGGTCACCTGTGGTTTTTACGTTAACTACACAAACAGTTACGCAATTTTACGCAAACCTTTGAAGTGAACAAAAATACGTAGTTTTCTTTTGATTATTTCTTACAATCTTTTGTATACAACATGGTCAATTTTATATGTAATAAAATAATTAAACATAGTAATACACGATTTCCACCGTTATGTGACGATTTTTTTTTTGTGTGTTAGAAAGCTAAAACCTTTTCAAAGATAAGTTTTCCACGTGATTTTAGTGGACAGTCTCCAGCTGTCTGTAATAAATGTGCGCCCCTAAACTAAAACTGACGTCAAAAATCAAAATACAAGTCAGCAAAAGCTGTTGGAAATTAAATTTCCGTGATCTCCAGCACCGTTATTTTTTTTTTTTTTTAATTATTGCGCAACTTCCCGGGTTTCCTGTCTTTGGTGGCTTTTGTGAACTTTAGACATCCTACGCTGTGGTGAAAATCCGTACGAACTAAAAAAAAAAAAAATTAAATAAATAACAATTGAAACGCGAGTGGCCTCGCTCGGTGCCGGATCGCAGAACGTGCGGCGGGAAGCGAAGAATGCCGGATCACAGGACTCTCCCGCTGCACAATTAACCGAGTGCCAAACCCTGGTCGACTATCCCACAGGGGGGGGGGGGCACAGGGTGATAATGAGCTTGTTTCCCACAGCCGCACGTATCTCCCCGCGGGGAGAGACGTCAGACATGAAACCCGATGAAGGTGTTACGACCAACCACGGCCGGGCGTACTGAAGGGCGAAATCCCGGAACCTTGCGCGCGTAAAAAAAAAAAATTGGTTGTCTGAAAATTCGGTTTACGAACGATAGCTTAACGCGACAACGTCATAACAAACATTGATGAAATGATTGCATACTTTTATGTATTAAATTGAATAATTTTTATTGAATTATCACTATTTTGTATGGATACAAAGAAGGAGTGAAATTAAATCTACAATTTAATTGATATTTTTTCCTTTTATTTGCACTCATTAATTCAAATATGTTTATTACTTTAGCGAAGAGATTATTTTAACTATAACTTTTATACATGTTTGCTATTTAACTTCTCTTCCAATCTGTGTTATTCTGTTAAGGATAGGACGATGATAGGAAAAGTAGGAAACGAATGGGAGTGTTTCAAAATTAATGTGCCTCGAAAAAGTCAAATCGATGGTTGTTCCAATCGAGTGAAAGAGAGATAGATGCGGCGCAAGCGTACAATGAGCGTAACGGGACACAGCGTAACGGGATACTTATTCGCGCGTGCAGCCAGTGTTCATCGATTTATAAGACGTTGTACGTCAAAAAAATATACGACGCTTTATCGTCGCTCCGTCGAGCGCATCAGCGTGCATCGCGCGCGGTCTCAATTAAAACGGAACGTGCATCGCATCCGCGAGTCGAGGCAGAACGATTGACGATGTGGAACTGGGGAAAAGGTGGCGAGTTGGAGGGGGTTAATTTTTTTATAAGCCTTGCACGGGATGCCTTGGGTATTCGTCCCGTAATTTTCCTCCGACGACCATGCTCTCTATCATTTTTTTTTTCCGAAAAATTCGCGGACATCCGTGAATGTGGGGAGGGGGTTCGAGTCCCGTTCCCAAAGCCGACCATCGCGGCGCAGTCGTGTTCACGCCGGCGGTCGGCGTAATGGGGGTTCCTGGTTCGAGTCCCGCCCACGAGCACGGAAAATATTATCACGAGGGGCCGTTTTTTTCTCGGAACTGGATCTCTTTCGTGAAGGGAGGATGGTCCGAGGTGAAACACAATGATGAGCAAGTAACGAAATGAAGATCATCATTCAATAAAATAAAAAAACTAACAATAATTTGTGAGATTGAAATGACAAGTTTTTCTAACCAAAGCTCCTTCTCGTATATCTAATTGTTTGCGTAGACACACTGATGGCTGAACACATTTAACCCGCATTGACCATTAGTGCTGCTTTTTGCGCATGGAGATACTGACTGTCAGAAGGCATGCTGTGGCGTAGTTGATGTCACTTTTTAACCTCGCTGTTCCGCTCGAAACATTGCGGAAATGGTGGCTCGAAAGCGTCTGACGACGGTTTAGCAAGTATGAATCTCCATGGTTAAAAGCAATCGCTTTCCAAAAATAAATCAGGTAATTTGAAACTTGTTCTATGTACAATGCAAAAACCAGCCAATGTTTACGGCGTCTTACCAATGTGGCTGGAGAAGGAAAAGGCTTTACACTGGGGACGCACCACAACGCCGAAATACATTAACGCCGAAAAATGGCATTGCATGACTGTCACAAAGGTTAGATTAGGTAAGGTTAGGCTAGGTTAGGCTAGCCTAGGTTAGGTTAGGTTGTGGTATTTCGGCGTTAAGATACATTTAAGAAACACACACAAATTCATTCAGTTGTTTTTCATTTTAGTTTCTGTGCCCCCCCCCCCCCCACCCCACCCTCCCCTTAGCAACATTTTTCGAGTTACTGTATTTCGGCGTTGTGGTACACAGCAGTTTTCTAGCTATCGGCGTTGTGGTACACAGCAGTTTTCTAGCTATCGGTGTTGCGGTCAATTTGGCATTCGGCGTTATTGTACGTTCGGCGTTGTGGTAACGACCCCTTTACACTCTCCTACCCGGCACCACGTGTGTGCCCGGGTTCGCCCGGACTGTGGAGGGTGGTGGGGAGGGGGGGGGGAGGTGCTAAATCCTGTTCAGACCTGTCGACGGGCAGATGCGGCGTGACGTAACACAGTCGCGCCCGGCACCGCGCGTACCCGGGGGTCGCTTCTGTCGTCCCGCCGCCGCCGGGGTTAGGCTGTCGAACTGTAATCGCGGCCGACAATCTAATCGCGATGGGCGATACCAGAAAAAAAAAAAACACGTATATACATTGTTTACTTGTTTTCAACGGCCGATAAGACTTGGCGTCTGAGTGACCTGGTCGGAAAAATGAGTCGCTACCGGAAAATATTGGGAAGGATGGGTAGGGGAAATGAGGGGAGGACAGCACATCGTACGATGCGATAAAAAGCGTCAACTCCTCGTGCACGCGACGACAGCCTGGTCGCCGCGAAACAAGTCCACGACGAAGAGACTTCCTCGGGCGCCGGACCAGATCAAACTGTCGGGAGCGCCTGGCTGAAAGTAGAGGTCCGACCAGGGGCGCAGCCAGTGGAGGGGGGGGGGGTTTAGGGGTTCAACCCCCCCCCCCCCCTGAGCAGCATATCTTTAATTAATTTCTTATTCATCACTCAGACAAATTTCATATTAAAATTAATAAAATTTTTACCATTACAATATTCAAATTTAAGAACCGAAAACTGCTAAAATAGCACTATTTTACACCTTAAAATCCAAATATTCCCGGGAAGGGGGGCATGCATCTTAAAAAACCCCATACACAAGTCCTGGCTACGCCACTGGGTCTGACCCTCGATGTTATAGCGGGCTCCCGAACTGAACATTGGGGCTTAAAGTAAGTTTTCGGGTATATCTTATAAACCAGATATTACAATTTGAAAAATACAACTAATGGGAAATTCCAGTCGTTTTTATTAGAATTGTTAAAAACTATTAGGTTGAAAAAACAAAGCATTAATAGGATATATACAGTTATTATTATTTAAAAACGCGATATAATACTTACTTACGTCGTAAATAACAAAAAAAATTGGAAAGTTTAGTTTACGGAACGAAAGTAAGCTTGGCTCTCGTAACAATTTCCACTCAGAGGGAGATGTGTGCGTGTAAGGTTGCTAACAAGTTCGTATTTTGGACAATTGGTATTACAATAATACTTATTAGTACACTAAAACTATCGTAATACTGATGTAATCCATTATGTTAACAGCTTTCTAATAACTTAAATTTAAGGCAAAAAGTAAATTAAAACATTATATATTATTATATATTAATTTCTGTAATTTATAATTTAATTTTGCAAAATAAAAATATTAAAATAAAAATGTAAAAAAAAAATCTTAGCGGTTATCGAACCCGAACCCGCAGATTATCAGCATATGCATGTTACCACTACACCACACGGCTGAATTAACAAATAAAGAAGAAAAAATGCGTTGAACATTAATATTTGGTAAATAAAAATTTAAACTGTCAATTGCGGCAAAGTTAAAAGTTATTGCTATGTATTCAAACCCTACAAAGCTTAGAAATAAATGTCAAACCCTAAACTTTACCTGAAGTTTAAAACGAAAGTTTTTTTTTGATATACCTACGTTTATACGAAAATCCCATTTAATCCAATGTTAATGAAGAGGACACTTACTACTAGCGCCGTTAGTTCGCAGGCCGTCGCGAGTTTCACTAAGCTGACGAGACACGACAAGGCAAATGATACGAAGTTTCTATATGACCAGGCTCACAGACACACAAACAGTGAGTTTTTTTTGTCATTTCTCTATGTCCGCCACACGGTCATAAAGTAAGGTCTGAGAACTTCCCATCATTCTCCTTTGGCGAAACCCGCCCCCTTAGTGAAGCTCGCGGCGGCTAACGAACTAAAGGTGCTAATAAGAGTTTAGTTTAGAATTATGTCAATAGATGGCGTTTCCTTGAATTAGTAACGCGCTATCGTTTGGTGCGTCCGTCATGTCTTGCCTAGGGGTTACCTGCCTTCTAACGAAATGAAGCCGAAGATTGACGTCCCAGTTTTGGTTATGCGTAACCTTGCTGCACCGAGATTGTGTAATTATTGGGACTTAAAATAAAAATTTCCCGTTTTTTTTTTTTTTTTACCGGTTATGATCCTTATATTATGACGTGCTCAGCCCGGGAAACGCCGGGTACTACAGCTAGTTTAATATAAGTCACGTAATTTGCAACGGTATATCAATGAAACCAGGTTTTTGCACGAGATGCGGGTTTTTCCACGAGCGGGTTTTTCCCACGAGATGCCGAGATGCGGGTTTTCCCACGAGATGCCGAGATGCAGGGTCGGACACGCCAATCACTGCGCCGCCGAGCCAAAACAAACCGCTGCGCTTGTTGACGACGCAAGAGAAGGCGCACCGCACCGATCGCAGCAGCGCGCGAACCTCGTTCGGCGGGAGGGATGGGCGGGTTTAAAAAATTATTATCGCGGTCGTCGCGTTGCGTAATGCGCAAGGCCGTTGCTGATAACCGGGGCCCCACGAGGCGTGACTGCATCGACAGGAAGATTAGATCGGCAACGATGGGGGAAAGGCTCCCTTTGGGTGACGAGTTCGCGCTGGTCCCGTGGAAGATCGGCAAACGTTGCGTCCTGCGTCTTCCGACGAGCCTCGAACCACTGCGGAAACACGGGCTGTCTCGCGGTTAGGTTGGCAGTACCGGGCAAATGGTGCTCACCGTCGACACACTGGTACTAGCCGGCTTGTTAACATTACAATTATTATATTTTATACCATCAACAACCATAATAAGTTTAAAAACTTTTCAAATATTAGTAGGTACTTGTTGATATTTATAAGGCCATGAAATTGTGGCTTTTAAAATATTATTACAGTTATTTACATTCCTAAAGAAAAAAATTAATACTAAACACTAATTGTTATTCAAAACGAGAGACTATTTGAAGCAATTGGTCACTATTAACTACAAGACAGAGCCAAAAATGTTTAAAATTTAACGATGTAAATTTCTTTTTCTTGTTTTGGAAATATTGACACCAATTACGTTTTTATTTAAAAGTACGAATTGAATATTACCAGATGTTGCTCTTGGTGAAACACAACAAGACAAAGTATTTCCAAAACTCTCCTTTCAAATTTTTCTTTGAGATATTATTTTTTGTACATTTTCAAAATATTTATTTTTTTTACTTCATAAAGTTGTATCTCAAACTTGTGTGCTCTTTGGAAGTACAGTGAAACCAGGATAGCGCAAATAGCATAATCGTGCATTGGAAAGAGAGAGTAAATGCCCTTTAAAATTCAAACTACAATTTAAGGATGACACACGCTGTAGAGAGAGAGAGAGAGAGAGAGAGATAGAGAGATAGAGAGAGAGAAGTGTTAAGGAATGAACCAGGGCTTGATGTTTCCTCGACTTCACGATGAGTGTTGATGAAATGGGAATGGAGCACTGATGGTTCACGAGAAAATCCTCCATGTTTTCTACCTGCTAAAAATTTAGGTTAGACCCCGACGACAATCGAACTCGGAATGTCTCGGTGGTGAGCGAGTCATCTGATCACTCAACCACCCAGAACCCCGGTCCAAATACAAAGTCGGGTCGTTTCTGACGCGTTATGGTCCATCCATATCAGTCCAAACATTTGGGCGGTCCGTATCCTCGTCCGAATGTTTCCCATGGGAAACTGACCTGTCCACAATTGCGATGTATGATGTCCGAATCAGAATCCACTGATTTCTAAAGTATTCACCAGAGCGCAGTAAATACAGTGTGATTTTTTTTCTCGATTGTTTCTGTTTATTGTTTTCGTGCATTGTAAATGAGTATGCAGGTTAGTTTTGAATACTAAAATTAACTTGTGAAAGTTGTAAGATTTCAATAATAAATAGTTGTTCGGAAAGGTAAAAGTAAATGCTAATAAATTAATTATCAAACTGCAGGAAAAATAAATTTGTGTTTTCGGCCTTTGAAAAGCGCCGGTCGCAAACAGACAGCAAGCACTAAATCAATATTTCGCCCCAGACTTCTTTGCTTCCTGTTCCTACATACATCGTCCGTTACTTTCTGTTTACGTTTTTGAATCGGGAATCGAAAACGGCAGTTATCACGAGGGTTGTTCTTCTGTCCTACCAAAGGACACGGATTGAGACAGATGGTTCAAGTTGGCCAATGCATTCGGATCACCCGTGTCGTCAGAGGATCACGTGGGCCAATCAGCGATAATTGTACCTCAGGTACAATTTAGGACATAGCAATTGTGGACTGGTCTTAAACGGGACAAGCACATCAAGCAAAAGTATCGCACCTTTTTGCGGCCACTGTGCGAAGCTGCTTGAGAGGCTGTTTGAGAGGTAGCGCTATCCTAGAAGATACAACTCTTGACACAAGCTGTCCTTCAGAAGTGAGACGCTCTAATAAAGAGTATCAGCCTGACAAGTATGAATGTCGGGAGAAAAATGGTGGGTTTCAGAAACCAGTTAACAACTTTTCACAGACGGTGAAAAATAAAAACACTTTAAAACGAGGAAGAATAAATGCTTTAAGAAATTACCCAGTGCATTCACGATTGATTGCCATGCAAAATTAATTTTAAAAAAAAAGTGCATGGTTGCCACGCACACACGTACAATTGTGAAAGTATACATGTGTACAGGTATGCTAGCCTAACGAATCATCTTGTCAATTTGAAGCTTATATGGATATAATTACATAATTTACTATAAATGTTCGTATGCGAGTTTAATCGCTTTAAAATTGACATGTACGTGCTTAGCAGTCTTTTTAAGGAGCTTCAAGCCCCCTCCTCCATGCAACAATAAATTATTTGCTATAATTTGTACGTTGAAATATTATCCATAAGATAAGCACGGCAAGGCATAAATTATATACATATCTAAGCTTTTATTTTTATAGTCGGGTAGTGATCGTTTATCTCTAGCATGACATTGCCAAGATAGGGCAAGAGGGTCCGTGGTTCAGTGCAATAATAAACAATAACAAAGGGAACAACAGTGTTTATTTAAAAAAAAAGTTAACAATATTTTTTTGAGTATCAGTTACAAAATTTCCTGATTACAGATCCTTGCTCCCTATTTTCATACGGACGTATAATGCTTAGTATGGCTGGCCCATTTAACTTGTTTTCATCAATAGCAATGAAGTGTTTTTGGAGTGCCAATCTTCTAAAGTGGTTAGACTCGAGCAAAGCGCCTGACATGTGCGCGTCTATAGAGCGTCTCACGCTTTATTTGCAGTAAATTGCACGCACTGTTGCCAAATGTATACTACCCGGCCTGTAGACATTAAAAATCTGATTTTTTTAAAAAAAAAATATTTTCGTTAATTTTAATTAGTTTTAATTTTTTAATTTTAATATTTGATGATTTTTAGAGCATCACATAATGTCTAGACATTATTACAGTTGAAATCATTCTGAACGGAAAAAAATTGCTAAATACCAATTATTATTTCACAGGAAAAACTATTTGTAAACAAAAGGAATTCCATTAAATTATTTACTAAGCCCAAAGAAGCAGAAATGATTTTAAAAAAATTTTCGATATAATAAATGTTGAAAAAAAAATTGTTAGAAACGAAGATGGCGTCATTAAGTTATGTCATCTTGGGGGTAATATGTAATATTATCTGATGATGCTCTTGATTAAACTCAACACGAAGTTTTTTTTTATCTGAAATTCTCATTCCAAATTTTCCTTCACCAAATACATTATGTCAGATACATTTTAAAACATTTTTTCATTTCATTGCATTTTACTAGTAATATTAAGACAACGTGTCCCTGGCATATTATCCGAGCACAGACGAGCCACTGAGGGGTGAATATCCCACATAGTTTGCAAGTGTAGTGAATCCAACCCGGGCGAGGGTTTATCGGGTCGTTACAACGCCGAACGTACAATAACGCCGAATGTCAAATTGACCGCAACGCCGACAGCTAGAAAATTGCTGTGTGCCACAAGGCCGAAATACAGTAACGCCGAAAAATGTTGATGCGGGGAGGGGGGCCACAGGAGCAAAATGAAAAACAACTGAATGAATTTGTGTGTGTTTCTTAAATGTATCTTAACGCCGAAATACCACAACCTAACCTAACCTAGGCTAGCCTAACATAGCTTAACCTAGCCTAACCTAACCTAACCTAACCTCACCTACCCTAACCTTTGTGGCAGTCCTGTAATGACATTTTTCGGCGTTAATGCATTTCGGCGTTGTGGTAATTCGGCGTTGTGGTACACAGCAGTTTTCTAGTTGTCGGCGTTGTAGTCAATTTGGCATTCGGCGTTATGGTTTTCGGCGTTGTGGTATTTCGGCGTTGTGGTGCGTCCCCGGGTTTATCTACCGGCTCAGCCAGTCCCTCCCAGGGGGATCTGGGAGTGTGCAGGAAAAGGGTTGGGTTTAGTTTGGGGGGGGGGGGGGAAAGGGGGAGTAACGGTTGTTTGAGTGGCAGCACTCAGCGCCGGCTTGCGTAACGCGGGGACTGATAACGCCAGCGCGCTGATAAGGAAGCCTATTGAACGCGGGCGTTTATAAGGTAACATGGCGGGGGCGGAGCGTCAAGAGCGTCTTCATAGGAAAAAAAAACATGGCCGCTTCCTGAACCGGTGAGAGAAACTTTTAACGGCTCGGGAGATAAATTATCATGTCTCGGTCTCACGCGCTATTTTTAATTTTTTTCTTCCCTTTTCTCGCCGTTGCTGTTATTTCAATGTCTATTTCTGAAATTATAACACGATACCTACCTTGCATTTGCTCTGTCCCTGGACACTTCCAACAGAATATTCTTCATAAAGTGTACTACGTAGTTATAATTAATTACCAGCCTTTTTTTTTACATCCATTAAATTACACTTTTGGTGACAGAGCAAAAAATGACAGGGAGGCGCCGTGTTATAATTTAAGAAATAGCCCTTAAATAATAGCAGTAAAGAGAAAGTAAAAAAAAAAAAAAAACCTTACAACGAAAAAAAATTAAAGTCTGTGAACTATAAGTGGCCGTCATGGCTGTAAACGTGATCTGCACGAACCACGTAATTTATCGTCTTCCAGAGGAATTCTATTAGCAATAGACTTGCAATTTTTGTCCTACTTTCAGGGTAAAGCAAATCATTAAAAAAAAAAAAAATTGAAAGCTCAACAGGGCCCTTCTGGTGACGTCTTCTTTAATAGAAATGTCATAAACCTACGCTGTTCCGTTAAATATCATAACAGCGTGACAACATAAACATTTTTATATTCTAAATGTAACATGTAACATTGGCGCTACTACCGTGCGTAGATTTTTAAAATGCGTCGTTGGATGGTTTGGATTGGGGGGGGGGGGGGGGTGCTAGGGAGATAATGTAAACGTTTAATACTAAGTACTATTCCAGCCACATATGAAAAAAAAAGTATTTTCAGGTTGAAGGTTAGTGTAAAATTATTGTAAATACCTATTACCTGTAATATACAGTACAAATGGCGGTGTGCATTTGTGTTGTGCTTTGATAGTGTAACGAGATTGTTTTCTGCCAGACGGCACGTGTGCTGTAATTAGGGTACGTGAGGGCCACACCGGCGCCCGGGCTGACGGCACGTGTGCAGTAATTAGGGTACGTGAGGGCCACACCGGTGCCCGGGCTGACGGCACGTGTGCAGTAATTAGGGTACGTGAGGGCCACACCGGTGCCCTGACTGACGGCACGTGTGCAGTAATTAGGGTACGTGAGGGCCACACCGGCGCAGGGTACGTGAGGGCCACACCGGCGCCCGGGCTGACGGCTCGTGTGCAGTAATTAGGGTACGTGAGGGCCACACCGGTGCCCTGACTGACGGCACGTGTGCAGTAATTAGGGTACGTGAGGGCCACACCGGCGCCCTGACTGACGGCACGTGTGCAGTAATTAGGGTACGTGAGGGCCACACCGGTGCCCGGGCTGACGGCACGTGTGCAGTAATTAGGGTACGTGAGGGCCACACCAGTGCCCGGGCTGACGGCTCGTGTGCAGTAATTAGGGTACGTGAGGGCCACACCGGCGCCCTAACTGACGGCACGTGTGCAGTAATTAGGGAACGTGAGGGCCACACCGGTGCCCAGGCTGACGGCACGTGTGCAGTAATTAGGGTACGTGAGGGCCACACCGGTGCCCGGGCTGACGGCTCGTGTGCAGTAATTAGGGTACGTGAGGGCCACACCGGCGCCCTGACTGACGGCACGTGTGCAGTAATTAGGGTACGTGAGGGCCACACCGGTGCCCTGACTGACGGCACGTGTGCAGTAATTAGGGTACGTGAGGGCCACACCGGCGCCCTGACTGACGGCACGTGTGCAGTAATTAGGGTACGTGAGGGCCACACCGGTGCCCGGTCTAACGGCACGTGTGCAGTAATTAGGGTACGTGAGGGCCACACCGGTGCCCGGGCTGACGGCTCGTGTGCAGTAATTAGGGTACGTGAGGGCCACACCGGCGCCCTAACTGACGGCACGTGTGCAGTAATTAGGGTACGTGAGGGCCAAACCGGTGCCCGGGCTGACGGCACGTGTGCAGTAATGAGGGTACGTCAGGGCCACACCGGTGCCCTGACTGACGGCACGTGTGCAGTAATTAGGGTACGTGAGGGCCACACCGGCGCCCTGACTGACGGCACGTGTGCAGTAATTAGGGTACGTGAGGCCACACCGGCGCCCTGACTGACGGCACGTGTGCAGTAATTAGGGTACGTGAGGGCCACACCGGCGCCCGGGCTGACGGCACGTGTGCAGTAATTAGGGTACGTGAGGGCCACACCGGTGCCCGGGCTGACGGCACGTGTGCAGTAATTAGGGTACGTGGGGACCACACCGGTGCCCTGACTGACGGCACGTGTGCAGTAATTAGGGTACGTGAGGGCCACACCGGTGCCCTGACTGACGGCACGTGTGCAGTAATTAGGGTACGTGAGGGCCACACCGGCGCCCTGACTGACGGCACGTGTGCAGTAATTAGGGTACGTGAGGGCCACACCGGCGCCCTGACTGACGGCACGTGTGCAGTAATTGGGGTACGTGAGGGCCACACCGGCGCCCTGACTGACGGCACGTGTGCAGTAATTAGGGTACGTGAGGGCCACACCGGCGCCCTGACTGACGGCACGTGTGCAGTAATTAGGGTACGTGGGGACCACACCGGTGCCCTAACTGACGGCACGTGTGCAGTAATTAGGGTACGTGAGGGCCACACCGGTGCCCTGACTGACGGCACGTGTGCAGTAATTAGGGTACGTGAGGGCCACACCGGTGCCCGGGCTGACGGCACGTGTGCAGTAATTGGGGTACGTGAGGGCCACACCGGTGCCCGGGCAGACGGCACGTGTGCAGTAATTAGGGTACGTCTGGGGCCACACGGGAAGTGCGGAGGGCGCCGGGCTGACGTGGCAGGTAACCTGAGGCGCGCTGGACCGCAGAAGTGCGGAGCTGGCGAGATGGTGTCAGACAGGCCGTGCTCCGATACCGCCAGGAGTAGGAGAGGAGGGGGGGAGGTGTCTAGTTCCTCCGCCCGCCGCGACACGAGCGCCGGTCGCCTGGCGCCAACTGACGCTGGCACGCGCCGGCGCTCTGCGCAGTTACGCAACCCCGTCGCCAACTACGCTGTCAAAAATCATTTCCACGACAACCACAAACATAATTTTAATTTTTTTTGTTTTAATTTTTTAAATACGCCAACACCATCTTCTGTTACACTGTACGCCGTAAAAAAAATTGTTGTCTGTAAAGTCGGTTTACGTACGATAGTTTAACGTGACAACGTCATAACAACAAAACATTGATGAAATGATTGCATACTTTTATGAATAAAATTAAATCATTTTTATTGAATTATCACTATTTTGTATGGATACAAAGAAGGAGTGAAATGAAATCTAAAATTTAATTGATAAATTTACTTTTATTTGCACTCATTAATTCAAATATGTTTATTACTTTATCGAAGAGAAGAATATTAACTATAACTTCTATACATGATTGCTATTTAACTTCTTCCAATCTGTGTTATTCTGTTAAGGATAGGACGATGATAGGAAAAGTACGATACGAATGGGAGTGTTTCAAGTTTAATGTGTCTCGAAAAAGTCAAATCGATGGTTGTTCCAATCGAGTGGAAGAGAGATAGATCCGGCGCAAGCGTACAATGAGCGTAACGGGACACAGCGTAACGGGACACTTCGTAACGGGACAATGTGTGTACCGTGACACTTTTTCGTGCGTGTAGCTGGCGTTCATCGATTTATTAGACGTTGTCACGTCAAAAAATACCCTAGGCAACAAATAAACCGAAAGGCAAACCCGACGATGATACTAAACAGATAATGTGAACAACACTGAGACGTGCTGAAAAGCAGTGTAATCAGCGATGCTTATGTCAGAAATAAATAAATAAAAACAAACATCCTAAACCAATCTTTCCCGTCGCGAGAACCATTCAAATAACGTATCCCTAAACATGTAACAGATTTTTTCAACCCATACACTGCTTGGCAGAAGTACCATACAAATTTGACAGTACCTTACCCGTGAATTAAACTTTAACAAATGTTGATACGATACTTAAATAAGATTTGTAAGAAAGATATTTTCTCCAATTTGTAGGTCAAGGGTGAAGGTTAAAAAAAACGAAAGATCTCATAATTTTTTTTAAACATTATATGGGCCACAACAATTTTATAACAATTAATTTAGCATATAATTTAATTTAATGAAATTTCTGAAGTTAATTTTAACTGGATGCTACTTTGAAAGGTCATTGGCATTTAATTTTCAATTAAATTTTGGTAATCACTACAACTGTAATGGTTCTGTCAATAAATGCTATTTTTTAATATCTGTGCCTTAACGAAGAAAAATTAATAATATTAATCGTTAAATAATTGTTACGGCAGTAGAACAGGTGGAACCAATATGACGTTTCAGTTGTTATATCCCCCCCCCCTTTTTTTTAACCTCTGTCTCGAAACCATCTCAAACAAGGAGTGCAAATGATACGGCAAATGTCACAGAGTTTCAAGGTAGCGCGAAGAAAATTTAGATTTAGATTTAGATTTAGTTTACTTGGCACCCACGCCCATTCCCGTCCACGTTAGCTCGCGGAGTCATTTTTATTCCAACTTCTGTTCTGGACTTACACCGCCAACAAGGCGAAAACAAATGTTTTCGCATCTCGCAAAATTCCCTGCTCGCCACGCTCAAATACGTCACGAACGACATGTTTAGGGAACATCGCCAAAAAAAAAAAATAAAGGTTTACAGTCTACGAACGGTTTATTTGTAAACAGAACTTTCAAGAAGCATGTGACATGGCGGACGTATTTCGCACATTGTTTACCTTTGTAAAATCTAACATTAAAACTTTGTAGATATGCCAAAGTTTCAATGCAGTTATGTTTACATACTGCTAGGATCCAGTGCGTTAGCATAAAACATGCGTAAAAATAAAACTTTAGTTTTGTGCATTTTAATGTTAGCTTTACGACTGTTAAAAGAGTTCCACTTGTAAACAAATGCACATGATATCGTTTAAATGAAACGATTTCGACATTTCTATTGAAAAATCTTAAGACAGTGATGACATCGTGTGCAGAAATGAAGAATGTTTTGCATCATCTGAAAAGAAGAACGCTATCATCTTTTTCATAAAATCCCTTGAATGTGACTGCAATATAATGACGAAAAGTTTTTTCCCGGAACAAGTAAACACGAGCATTTTTTTATTCGTAGATTTTTTTTTTTCCCCCCATTTCAGTGACGTAGACGGATACGGTTACAACATTTTTTTTTCTTTACAGAAAACTTTTTTCAGTTTATGGAAGACTTTTTTTCTCAGTTTACAGAAAACTAAATTTAAGCTTCAAACGAACCTCCCCTAGAAAATACGTTATTTAGTACTATTCGCGCTCAAACCACATTGACCTTGAACTCTAGTACTATTCGCGCTCAAACCACATTGACCTTGAACTCTACACAGCACTATTTACGTCCATGGTCGTCACCACTAACGAACTTTAACTTGAGGCCAGAAAACTTCCGTGGATTTATTCGTCATTATTTTAATGTGCCTCTGCAATGGCTCACAGTTCAGTATGTAGGATGCTATGGCTATAATGGGCCAATGAGCGACCCTTAAACAGGAACATATCTTATCAATCCAGTTGGAGACTTCTCACAAGTCAGCAGAAATAAACAGTAGGATTTTGTCCGTGTGTGTGAATTATTATTCTGGAGTCCATTCTAGAGGTCAACGGACCTGAGAATTTTCCGGGGACCTAAACACAGGTTGTACCTAAATAATGCGTCAGAACTGTTTACTTAATGCAAGTCACGTTATTGGAAGCAGAACTATCAATAATAATATGTCCGGAATTGCTTCTGTTTATCGCTAGAGTCGTTAACATGGAAAAGTAGATACACGTAATCCATGGTAGCTATGTGGAACGTCATATCGGCAAGATACACAACTAGCCATAAGTATGCACACACAAAAAAAAATCATACTAATGGAAAATGATTTGAATACTAAAATCAAATATTTACGAATATTTACTAAAGATAAGTAGGATAAAGAAAAATCTGAGAGAAACGCGAATATAAAAGTAGGTTTTTCGCTTGTAAGCTACAAGTGAACTTACTTAACATTAAATTACATGTCTCGAAGAGCCACGCTACATTTAATTTTCGACATTGACACGTATAACGCCAAATTTATACAAATTTCTATCTTTAAGATTCCAAAACAGTTGTTTATCTCAACAAGGCAACAGAAATATTAAAACATTGTATGGACACTATTTTTTTTCGAAAATATTAATCTGCTTTAGACGCCAAACAATTTATGTGTAATTTGGCAATACAGCCATAGTACTTATTGATAAGATTTCTTTCTGAAGAGCATGTACTTTTTCATAGGCAGGTTATCGATTTATTCATCACGCATAGCGTAACATTGCTGGCTTATATAATGTTTTTCGTTACGGCATATTATGAACAGTTTAATCTAAAAGTGTTTCGAACTTGATAAAGTGTTGTTGATCAACCAACAATGATTAATAAATATCATGCGATGTCTTGCAATTATTGCTTTTCTCGCATATTCGTCAACTCACTATCCATGGTAATTATTTTGTAAATTAAAAAATTATCAAATAATGTTTTTTTTTTTTTCATTGTACCTCCTATTGGTATTTGTTTTACAATTAGTTATACAACCTACTGAGTTAAGAATGAGATGGATTTCGAAAATATATTAACAGTAACAAACGCCAATTGATGTTATAAATGCATTCGACGAGTAATTAACCTCTTTTCAAATTGCTGACGGTGTGTGGTTTTAATATTTTACTGTGTAAAAAGGTGACAGTTATAACTGATAATTTGGGAAACTAAACTAAACTAAAAAAAAACTTTAGTAGTTTTGATAGGGTTAAGATTTTGTTTGTTATAAATAATTTTGAAACATATTTCGCCTTTCTGGGATTCTTTCACGTAGAATTTACTGTGTTGAATACGCAAATTTGGTAATTTTTAAATACACAGTGTGTTCCGAATTCAAAAATTGAGATGATCTTTTTTTTCGTATCTAGGTACTAGGATACATTCTAGGTAGTGGGCTGTACCAAACACGTATAACCTACAGTAAAAAAAAAAAAAAAGTCTAACAAATTGAGTTTCTACATTTCAATGTTAACCAAGAGTTGTAACGCTAGGAGCCTAACGTATTATTTAAGACCTCGTTATTTCTTTTTATCAATAAAAATTATACCATAAAGAACAAAGGATAGTTGAACTATTACAAAGTTTTAATGGTAAATACCCATGCGCATTGTAAATTCTGCTATGTTCACGAAAGCAACATATACGGGTGAATCACGCGCGGTGCGCCAACTTTTCAAGATTCCTGAGACAGATGGCAGCACCGTTGTTACACATTTCCGTTCGTTCGACTTCCCTTCCATTCACGAAATTACTAATTACTCCTCCCAGATGTCTTATACCCTAAGCCAAGATGTTTACGCAGTAAAAATCGTGAATTGAGTAGGAAAGTTGTTTTTTTTTTTACTCGCGACGGTAATTCAGTGGTTAGATCACTCGCCTCCCAGCAAGACGATCCGCCAATAAGCGCAAAATGATGATAAAGGTGTAATGCAAGTCCCTAGGGTGCTTTCAAAACCTGTGACGCAGATTTCAATCCTAAAATATTGTTCTGAACAAAAACCGTGCCATTACATCTCTTACAAATACAGATGATAAAAAAAAGAAAAGAAATACGGAAACAGTTACTCATCCGCGTATCACAATTCTTTATCGTAAACAGACACCACCACTCTCATATCCTTAGCAGTTTTCAAATCGTGTGGTTTTTATGCGTGCCTGGGTAGGAGTCGCCCCTTACGTCATGTTTTCACGTTGATGTTTTAAGCATGGTCGACACTGTATCACTGTGCAAAAATTCAGCTTTCGGACAATTTTTTCACGGGTGTGTGTGTTTTTTTTCGTCTTCGTTGTTTTCCTGGACTAGTCGCCGGCGTCCTGGAGAATGCCCGTGGCGGTCCCCGGCCGCACAGCGCGAGGGGGAGGGGGGGGCTATCAGCTCCATCATCATCATCATCGCCTCCGCCGCCCCGGTGCAGGGGACGACCCCCCAGTCACGAGGCCCGCCCGACAGAGATGGGCTCTCTGATGTCTCGCCGCCATTCCCCGACCACCCCGAGTCTAGCATGCACTCGTTCCCGGCAACGGCAGCCTAACATGCACTCCACCTCAGAAACAGTAGCCCAACATTCACCCGTCCTCAGAAACAGTAGTCTAGCTTTCACCCGTCCTCAGAAACAGTAGTCTATCTTTCACCCGTCCTCAGAAACTGTAGCCTAGCTTTCACCCGTCCTCAGAAACAGTAGCCTAACATACACTCGACCTCAGAAACAGTAGCCCAACATTCACCCGTCCTCAGAAACAGTAGCTCAACATTCACCCGTCCTCAGAAACAGTAGCTCAACATTCACCCGTCCTCAGAAACAGTAGCTCAACATTCACCCGTCCTCAGAAACAGTAGCCCAACATTCACCCGTCCTCAGAAACGGTAGCCTAGCTTTCACCCGTCCTCAGAAACAGTAGTCTATCTTTCACCCGTCCTCAGAAACTGTAGCCTAGCTTTCACCCGTCCTCAGAAACAGTAGCCTAACATACACTCGACCTCAGAAACAGTAGCCCAACATTCACCCGTCCTCAGAAACAGTAGCTCAACATTCACCCGTCCTCAGAAACAGTAGCTCAACATTCACCCGTCCTCAGAAACAGTAGCCCAACATTCACCCGTCCTCAGAAACGGTAGCCTAGCTTTCACCCGTCCTCAGAAACAGTAGTCTATCTTTCACCCGTCCTCAGAAACTGTAGCCTAGCTTTCACCCGTCCTCAGAAACAGTAGCCTAACATACACTCGACCTCAGAAACAGTAGCCCAACATTCACCCGTCCTCAGAAACAGTAGCTCAACATTCACCCGTCCTCAGAAACAGTAGCTCAACATTCACCCGTCCTCAGAAACAGTAGCTCAACATTCACCCGTCCTCAGAAACAGTAGCCCAACATTCACCAGTCCTCAGAAACAGTAGCCCAACATTCACCCGTCCTCAGAAACAGTAGTCTAGCTTTCACCCGTCGTCAGAAACGGTAGCCCAACATTCACCCGTCCTCAGAAACAGTAGCCTAACATTCACCCGTCCTCAAAAACAGTAGCCTAACATTCACCCGTCCTCAGAAACAGTAGCCTAACATTCACCCGTCCTCAGAAACAGTAGCCTAACATTCACCCGTCCTCAGTAACGGTAGCCTAACTTTCACTCGTACTTAGGAACTGTAGCTTGGCATTCACTCGTGATGTTAGGAACGGTAACCTAACATTCACTCGTGACATCAAAAATGGTAGCCTAATATGCACTCGTCCTCAGTAACGGTAGCCTAGCATCCAACCGTCCTCAGGAACGTTAGTCAAACATTCACTTAACCTCAGAAATGGTAGCCTAACCTTCGCTCGACAACAGGAAAGGTAGCCTTTCATTTCCTTGTCCTCTGGATTGGTAGTCTATAATTTACTCGTCTCTGGGGCGCTAGCCTAACATTCACTCGTCCTCAGGAACGGTAGCTGAAAATTTATTTGTCCTCAATTACACGTCAAATTTTTAACAGGTTTTTTTAAAATTTATACTTCGTTAGTGTCCGTTGAGGTTGAAAGTTTTTTTTTAAATTTATACTTCGTTTGTGTCCGTTGAGGTTGAAATTTTTAGAACGCAACGAAATTCGCCTGCTCCTTGCAACGGAAATTTATACTATGCGCATACGCCTTTCGTACAGTTGTATACAAACACAAGATATACAACGTAGCACGTAGTTTATTTTCTAACGAATAAATAATTGCCATGAAAAGCGAACTGAAAGAAAACATATTTATGCTCGTATATTTTAAATATTGAACCAAAAGCTGCAACTATTAGTAGGTACATATATATTTTTTAAATGCTGACAGCGAATTCAGTATACCTGTATATAAATAGGTTTTATTCAGGTTTACCTATAATTTCTAACCGAGTAATTGTGTAAAAACATACATAGAATTGATATTTACCACTTTGTTGGTTGCCTTTAAGGACCCCGTCTATCTAGGCACAATAGGTTTAGAAGAAATCACGTGATTTGAAAACTGCTCAAGATATTCGAGTAGGGTCTGTTTACGAGAAGATCTTTAAAAATACGCTGATGAAGGATAAGTCGTTCCGCTACCGCATCTCGTATTTAAACTGTATTTTTAGGACAGTCGAATCGGTTGAAACATGTGTTTATTAAAATAATTTTTATTCATGAAACACTCGGCGTATAGCCACGAAGCACACCAGGGACTTGCGTTAAACATTCATCTTCATTTCTTCGCCATCGTATGTTATGGTTACCGCTCGAATTAATAGTTTTCTTGTGCACGACGAGAAGAATGCGCGCCAGTTCAGAAACACCAGCGAGCGTCGCACTTATTATCCCGCCTCACCAACACAGATACGCCCCTTGTTCAGGCGGGCACCTAAACATAACGAACGGTGTACTATATAACGCTGTCAACCATCCAACAGAGCCGTACCAACCGTACGTTATACGTAGTCCGCTGATGTATGCAAAATACCTCTCGCTAAAAATATTGTCTGTGGGCGGACCGCAGGTTGAAAATCATTGCTACAGTTCAATCAACAATTCAGGAATATTTAAGGTGATAGATAAGCACGTAGCCATTGTAGCATGAGCTAGAAAAATCTAGACACTGAAATTTAAAAAAAACATACATATTTAAATAGGCCTTGACAGTAAAGGGAAAAGAATAAAAATGTTGTGGTGGAGATAAATATTATTTGTACATTACAAGGCCTGAAATAAAGTACGCCTCCGTAAAAGTATAATATGGACTGGAGGGAACTTTAGTATTAATCAAATCAGCCTTTCGGATTAAAAGTCATACAGTGCTAGTAGTCTTAAAATATTGTTCAGCTCTCACTGTGAGATGACTGCTAACAATCACACCCACGTAAAATGTGTCATTAATGGCGTTATCTTCAACCGGACGTTAAAAACCAGTTTTGTTGTGGTACCGAAAAAAAAAGAAGTCTAGGAAAATCCACGTTTTGCATTTCATCATCAAACCATTACACAATTAAAGAGGAAGTTTTTCTATCAGCATGTTAGTATAACAATTTGATTATAGAAAAAGAGATTATCTGATTATGAATTCATCCTCGCTTGTTTATGACATACGCTATAAATAGGAACTGTTAAAACTGATGTGGAAATAAACATTGGAAATTCGCTCGATAACTACACCAAACTGATTTGGTTTACGAATACAAACATACGACAGCCATCCATACTTGCAGGTTTTCGTGTGAGAGAGTTATTTTTTTTTTATTCAAATTTTAACATGCGATTGTAAAAAAAATCGATTTGCGTGAACACATTTCCGAGATTTCACAGATAAATTTAGTAAACAAAACTTTAAAAATAGAAGAAAAAAATTACAAATGTACCGGTTTAAAGGGCCCGCCTAGTCAGGGGTGTAAGTGCGTTAGTGAGGCGGGATGATAAGCGCGACGCTCGCTGGTATGTCTATAGCGGTATCGCCTCTAAGCGCAAGGCTCTGAAATGGCGCGCAGTCTTCTCGTCGTGCATGAGGCAAATATAAAATTTGAGCGGTGACCGTAACATTAAACGGCGGAGAAATTAAGATAGAGGTGTAATGCTAGTTCAAGAATCTCTACCGGTGGTTTATGCCTAAACATTAATCTGAAAACACGCTTATTAACCATATTAACACTTTTAATAATATTATTTTTAAAAAATTTAATCCGAAAACAAAACTACTTTTCGGCCCTCAGCGAATTCTTAAATGCTTGCAGGTAGCAGACCGCAGTGGGTTACGTTTTGAGTCATGGCCCCCACATTCGATTACGGGTCCTGGACCCAGGATCGGAGACAAACCACCTCCCCCCCCCCCCCCACAATTTTACAGTCACGTGCTACATTATAATTGCATGGTTATTTCTTACCTACACTCTTTTTAGAACGTTATTTAACCAGAAAATACTAGGTATAATTATGGTCACTATTTTATAAGTCCAAACTAAGCTTTATTTATAAAATTATTTTACTTTAAAATGACCACAGCTAGTTTGTATACTTGTTTCACACACTGAGATAAAACTAAACAGAGCTGGGCCCTGGACACAGGGGTCCACCCAGCCCCAGCCTTGTGGGGGCCATGGTTTGAGTAGTTTTCCAATCGCATTGTTTTCCCTGGAGCTCGGCTCAACGTGTGTGTGCCCGGGCAGGCCTTTACCACATTTCGAAAACAAAATATCTGACAAGCACTTTCGGCAACGCCGCGCCGGCCACGCGCGATGGACGTAGAAAATACTCCCCCAACCGGTGTGAACCTGTCGCGTCCGCCCATTTTCGCGGGGGTGGAGGGGGGGTCAGACCCCCCCCCCCACACATTATTCTGTGGGCCCCGTTGCTAGAAGTCATGATGCCCCCCCCCCCCCCTTTTTTTTCTAACAGAGATAAAAAAAAGTTTTTTTCTTTATGTATATTGTTTTAGTTATATATTTTTTAACCTTTTCACAATCATTTTTAAAACACATTAAAACTAGTTTTAAGTCAGTGTTTCGATTGTCAACGTAAATTGATTTTGAAAAATGGCAAATAAATGAGTGTAAGGGTTCTGCACTGTCAACATGGAGTCACGTTGTTCCTCACAGTTGTAGATTCGGACACGTTCTGTACACACAGCATATTGCGAATAATATTACTCTGGTGTAATATTTCATCGATAACTAAATTTAGGCCTTACAGTTTAATTGTTTTCTATGATTTATTTAAAATTGTCTACTTTTTTAATTTTAAGTTATTTTTCTTTCCTTTGCCGGCCCCCTAGACCCATGGGCCCCCTTGCCATAGCAACGTTAGCACCGGCTATTTGGGGGCCCTGGGGGGGGGGGTGGTAGGGGGTAGACGTCAATAGGTGCGTCGGACCGCGATCGGCTGGGAAACGTTCGCGTCGCCACGCCGTCGCGTCGCGCCGTCGCGTCGCGCCGTCGCGTCGCTTGAATCCAGCGTCGAGCGCCGCCGGGCGATAGCAGCACAAAGCTATCTCCCGGGCTCGCGACCGCCGTGAATCAACCCGGCAAACAATCGCGGAGGACGAGAACAAACATCCACGTCGCAAAAGCGAACACGCGGCGCCGATTCGCCATTCACCCCCCCCCCCTCCCTCCTCACCAAAACCCCTGCGGGGAAGAGCGGAAGAAAACAATGATAAAAAAAATTGTACGGTGGCAAGACGCGTCGCGACGCACTCTCTCCGCTTCTCATTAGCGTGGAATGTCTTTTGTTTAGCCCGGGAAACGCCGTGTACTACTGCTAGTAACCCTATTTTTTTAAACGTATTTATTTATAACCATAATTAATTGGCCTATCAGCTGTTCTCGGCTTGACGTTGAATTTTGGAAATATATTATATATAACATATATATCACTCAGGAAGTGGCTGCCATTCCACCGGAAATGACACGACGAACTATGGACAACTTCCGGGAAAAGCTTCGTCAATGTGTCAACAATGGAGGACGCCATTTATCTGATATAATGTTTAAAAACCAAGTAATTTGAAATGGCATAGTATTTGTTGTTCACAATTAAAAGTGTTTTTTTTTTCTGTTTCTTTCTTCGTTTGTTTGTACCTATCTGCCTTTTGAAATATGGGAGGTCTTTTGGCAGATCCTGTATAACATAACATAACAAGGCAGTTTGTTACTTTCAACCACATATTCTTGTCACTATGAAATCGTTAGTATATATAATATATATGGTTGTAAATAAGAAGAAATGATTATGTTGAGCATGCAGTCACAATATATTTTATTGTTGCCAAGATGCGAAAAAAAAATTCTTTCAGTGTGGTTTAGGAACATTGTGATGTCTCTCCCAAGCAAGAGTGATGTCTCTCCCAAGCAAGAAAGATGTTTCTCCCAAGCAAGAGAGATGTCTCTCCCAAGCAAGAGTGATGTCTCTCCCAAGCAAGAGTGATGTCTCTCCCAAGCAGGAGTGATGTCTCTCCCAAGCAAGAGTGATGTCTCTCCCAAGCAAGAGAGATGTTTCTCCCATGCAAGAGAGATGTCTCTCCCAAGCAAGAGTGATGTCTCTCCCAAGCAAGAGTGATGTCTCTCCCAAGCAGGAGTGATGTCTCTCCCAAGCAAGAGTGATGTCTCTCCCAAGCAAGAGAGATGTTTCTCCCAAGCAAGAGAGATGTCTCTCCCAAGAAAGAGTGATGTCTCTCCCAAGCAAGAGAGATGTCTCTCCCAAGCAAGAGTGATGTCTCTCCCAAGCAAGAGTGATGTCTCTCCCAAGCAGGAGTGATGTCTCTCCCAAGCAAGAGTGATGTCTCTCCCAAGCTAGAGTGATGTCTCTCCCAAGCTAGAGTGATGTCTCTCCCAAGCTAGAGTGATGTCTCTCCCAAGCAAGAGTGATGTCTCTCCCAAGCAAGAGTGATGTCTCTCCCAAGCAAGAGTGATGTCTCTCCCAAGCAAGAGTGATGTCTCTCCCAAGCTAGAGTGATGTCTCTCCCAAGCTAGAGTGATGTCTCTCCCAAGCTAGAGTGATGTCTCTCCCAAGCAAGAGTGATGTCTCTCCCAAGAAAGAGTGATGTCTCTCCCAAGCAAGAGTGATGTCTCTCCCAAGCTAGAGTGATGTCTCTCCCAAGCTAGAGTGATGTCTCTCCCAAGCTAGAGTGATGTCTCTCCCAAGCTAGAGTGATGTCTCTCCCAAGCTAGAGTGATGTCTCTCCCAAGAAAGAGTGATGTCTCTCCCAAGCAAGAGTGATGTCTCTCCCAAGCTAGAGTGATGTCTCTCCCAAGCAAGAGAGATGTCTCTCCCAAGCAGGAGTGATGTCTCTCCCAAGCAAGAGTGATGTCTCTCCCAAGCAAGAGTGATGTCTCTCCCAAGCAGGAGTGATGTCTCTCCCAAGCTAGAGTGATGTCTCTCCCAAGCAAGAGTGATGTCTCTCCCAAGCAAGAGTGATGTCTCTCCCAAGCCAGAGCTGGCGAGGACGTGTCGGTCACCCATCAAGACGTGCCGAGTCGACGCGAGGTGTACGCCGTGAACTCCCCTGATAACCTTATCGGGCCGGCGACGTGTTCCGTCCCCGGACTGGCGGGGGCCCCGCCCCCACGAACTTCCGGTGCGGTGCGCAAGTCAGTTCAGGTGCACCGGAAATGATTTTCCCCGTGCGTCACCAAATCTTCGGTGGCCGAATTAAAAAAAAAAAACCGTGTCGGAAAATCTTAACAAGAATGTACGGCATTTGGTAGGAGTAGTTTCCGTGAAAAATGGAACGGATGTCGATGAACCCACGTGTACCAACCATAAGCCCGTATATAGTCACTTTCGTAAACATTAGGGGACATACCAAACGTATTGGTGAGCCAAATTAAACTCTATGATAGTGAAACTACCCTGGAATATATTTGGTGAACAAAAAGTCGCAGTGAAAAGTAATCACTAGTTTTAAAATACCTAAATAAAGTAGCATTACAATGATCATAAAACATATTATCCTTCTAAATGCCTAAGAGACTAAGTAGCACAGTGATAGAGGGACGATGTTAAAATCTCGTCATTGGCTTTTATGCGTGGGAGGTATATTAGTCCCTGATCGACTGGCTCAGTATGGATCGTACGGGAGGGAACCAAACTTAACTGCGCTTGACGCAGGAGTGGGGATGACATACGCCCTTCCAGACTCGAACAGTTGGTCAGAAAAACGTGAACTCGCTCCGCCAGTTCGCTGCTGCCCGAGAGAAGAAAAAAAAAGCCTAGCCGCGAAGGGGGAAGTTTATTTTCCGTTTTATTCAAGCAGTTTTTGGTTTTGAAGCTTGTATAAAGGTGAACACGTCAGATTTATTTTCGCCGCGTAGTTAGTAAAAACAGCGGAGACGATTTACTGAATCAGATTCTTTTCGGGAAGTATCCGCGACTAACTGGAAATTCTCAGATAACGCATCAGCACACACATCATTTGGGATACCCCCCCCCCTTAATTAAAACACGGCTCCTGACGCGTGGGAAGCGGAATGAGGGGTGAAATATTGAAACGCGCGCGGATGTCGGGTTAACAAGCTCGACTCCTTAAAAGGGGGGGCGGTATTTGGTTTCCACTCGAGGTCCCGCAGTTGATAACGAATGTTTTACAAGCGGGAAAGGGGTTTCATTATAACCCCCCCCCCCCCCACTTATCAACCTCTAAAACCACTTCTGAAACGGCAGGTATACGAAACGGCGGACGCTAGACGCTACTTTTGAGACCTGCGCCGGTCTCCCGTCGTCACAGCACAAATCAAGTTTTTTTTTTTTTTTTTGGCCGCCACGCCGAAAACTGATGAGTCGAGAAGGTAGGGCCGGGGGCGACTGGGAGGGGGGGGCAGTTTAAGTTTGCGGAGACCCGATATGGGTAAGGTCCCCCCCCCCCCCCGGGCTCGTGGTGACAAACTAACAGTGAGCACGCGAATTGTGAAAGCGACCGACCTTCTGCGGGAGTAGCGTAGTCGCGCTAACACGACACTCCTGCCTGGCGCCGCAGAAACACACGCTGAAACACGTCATCAGTGACGGACCTCTTGGGCCGTGGAGGAGGGGGCAATAGGGGGACGGGAAGCCTTATGTTCACAGACGAGAGAGCCAAACGCCCGATCGTGCATCTTCGTTTTTTTTTTTTTTGTTCATTGTAAATAAATATGGCGGTGTTGATAAAAGGAAAGACCATAAACAAGGCAATGGTATTTATTTGTACGCCGCCGTATTTTTCGTTTGCCGTGTGTCCGTGAATGTTTATTTTGGACAACTCATGATAACTAATGGTCAATTAGGTTAGGTTAGCTACATTATAAATACTTTAAAACATTGTGGACGCTTGATTTGGTTAGGATAGCTACATTAAAGATACTGTGAATTCATGTAAACGGTTTCCTAGCGCTGGATAGCTACGTATTAAAAAGTTATTTGCTAAGCAACCATATAATGATTTTACAGTATTTTTTAATGAAGCCTTACTTACCTAATATAACCAACCATCCACAATGTTTTAAAGTATTTATAATGTAGCTAACCTATCCTAATCGACCGCAAAATTTAATGCCACACCGGTTTATACAATGAGAGAGAACGGTGTATTACGTATGAGTAAGCTACATCCCAAATAAATACACCTGTTGTGGTACGGAAAAATTAAAAGCTAGCATGAACTTCGGGTGTGGCTCTCTAGTCTGTGAAAAGAAGGCTTCCCATAGGGGGACACATCGGTGAAGACAGCATGTTACTGTGTGAGAACTCACGTCTCCAACGACTACTGCTGTGGGCTCACATGTCGACGAGTTAGTGTCAGTAGTAAACGTATTTTTTTTTAAATACACGTGTTCAAATTTTAAAATTTATTTCAATTTTTTTCCAAAATTTCCCTTTGGTCCCATGAAAACATTCCTGTATCTTAAATTGCTCTTCATTAGTACTTAACGGCATTTAAAATGTTTAAGCTTTAGTTGACGAAATTATGTGGTTTTATAATTAAACATTATATATTCTATTCTGGTTAGACCAAATTCTATCTAGACAGGAGTAGCTTATTGTCTGAAAGTTGTTGTCCCCCAAGTATAACTGCTGGCCAAGGATGTGTACAGTATGAACATTTTTTTTTATTTGTTTGAAATTATCGATACTGATATTATGGCTAACGAAAACAATTTTCTTTCCTCTTTCCTTGTATGTTTTGTTGTAAAAAAATAAGCATCCACTGCTTTAAATTCCCTAATGGTGAAAAACCTTTTTGTCACCAGCTGTGTTCTACAACTACAATTATCAGGGCGGAAGTGAGGGGATTTTTTTTTTTTTTTTTTGGGATGTTATAAAGCATTGGACCAAATTTGTGAGAAGATGATTTTGAAACATATTCAAAAACACATTTAACAAGGTCTTCTCTTTTTTAGAAATTTGAACCGATGTTTGTAGACAATGGTAATTTCCTACTGTTTGACAGATGATTCGTGTTTTAGTCGTTCACTGCACTACAGGAACAAAAAAACGTAAAGAAATCACGATACAGTATATCTAGGTTAGGGCCATGTATTTTTCACGAAAATATTTCGTGAATAGTCGAGAGTAAACCATTGCAGCATCGTTCAATCAGCTGGGAAGCAAACGCGTCCTGAGTGGTCTGGTCGAATAAGGCAATGGCTTCTCCCGCAGACGGCCGCCAGTTACAATGAAGAAACCGCTGGTGCGGATATAACTTATTGCAGTCTTATGAGCGTTCAGAATTTTTTTTTCCGCTAAAAACACATGTCCCAAAGTACATCTCACGAAATAGTGCCATTTTAACTCCTTTTTTTTTTTTTTTTTTAGTTTTACAACTTGAATATGTATCCGTTATTCAATAGGCGAGAGGAGGAATTACTGGTTTGGATTCTATGGAAAAGTTAAATAATTTGGTTTCCCTACTGCTAAATAATTAGTTTCTAATGACTAGGCACTGGGGAAAAAAATTTCGCATTTTCAATGACTTCTTTACATACTTGGGCCAATAACACCTGCTCATTGGCTACCAACTCATGACACCTGTTAACCACGCTGCTTGTGATTCAATAACATCTTTGTTGAGGGTTTTTTTCATTGGCTCAGAGAAATTTTGGTGCGTTCACTGAATATAGAATGGACGTGAACGAGTTTGGGGATTCTAGCCTATCGCGAGAGAGGAAAAAAAAGGGGGGGAGCACAAATTTTTGTTTATTCCCCTGGTCTCCACTAATGTCGGCATGAATTCGTCAGAAAAGTGCGATGCGTCAGAGAAACAGACCTCTGCCCCCGATGCCCCCCCGGCGGATTACGCATTTCTTCCCCGCTCCGCACGCGCCGACATCCTTGACATTCCTGGGTCGGAAAACTGCGCGCAGTTGACACGACCGTCGTCTCGAACCCGCAATTGAGCCCATTGCGGCCAAGATTTCCCCGACAGCTGCACTCGACTGATGAAGCCCCTCTGGCGAGACCAAGAGAGGCGTGTCTCGGGGCTGCGGCTCAAGTGGGAAATACCCGAATACTCACGTTGGCAAGCCTTCTTTTCACAGACGAGAGAGCCAAACCCTAAGTTCATGCTCGCTTTTTTTTTTTCCGTACCACAACAGGTGTATTTATTTGGGGGGGAAACCGTTTACATGATTTCACAGTATCTTTAATGTAGCTATCCTAACCAAATCAACCGACCACAATGTTTTAAAGTATTTATAATGTAGCTAACCTAACCTAATTGATAGAGACATGCAAAATTCGCGGATTCATTTCGCGATAGGCTAGCATCAAAACAACTATACCTTCGTACCGCTTCTGCGATTGGCCCACATTTTATCCGGGGAACTGTGAGCCAATGGGAAACACTAAACCAAGAAAGTGCCGAATTACGGACAGCCTAGTTGAGACGTCTCACGCGTCAGTAGCCAATGAACAGGTGTCATTTCCGCGAGTATTTAAAGGACTTTGGAGTCTATCCTAGAGGTCAATGAATCCGCGAATTTTGCAGGTCTCTACTAATTGACCATTAGTTATAATGAGTGGTATATTTATTTACAATGAACAAAAAAAAAACCGAAGATGCACGATCGGACGTTCGGCTCTCTCGTCTGTTGAAAGAAGGCTTGCCAACGTGAGTATTCGGGTATGTCCAGAAGGACGAGTGTACCGTAGGCTTCCCTTCGTCTTCACAAAAAAAAAATGTTTCAGTACTCGCCGGAGATGTGTTGCATATAACCTCGTGTGTTCTCATGTTCTCATATCTAATAATCTGTTTTATTTAATGGAATAATAAGTGTGTAAGGACTGCTTAATGCATTACAGGTATATGTCAAAAGTAACACATGAAAGTTGTTTACAAAAACTGTTGACAGAAAGGTGCTGACTGGAGGATACGTATAACATTAGTTAGTAACACTAAAAAAAACTATAAATAGGGACTGTTTTAATATTCCCGGTTTCATTGACCTTAGGAATAGACTCCATGATCCTCTGCATACTTGGGAAAACGTGACCTGTAACAATTGGTTGCTGACTAGTAATTCGTAACTTGTGCTTCGTAACTTATCTAATCGGCCCATAGTCTTCCAGATTTAAAGTGAACCAACAATACTAGATATATTCCTTAAAAAAGGTTTTGGTGCACACACCGAAACGGTTATATATTCTTTAGGAAACGTATAGCGTTTAATAAATAAAATATTTAGGTTCATCAACTGTAGGTACGTATTTGACAACTGTTACGCAACTAGATAAATAAGCATCCTTTTCCGTGATGCGTTTTGAGTAAGTAGGGCTCGGGTTCTCTCGGCGAGTTTGTTACTTTATTTTCTCATCATTACAATTAATCATGAGATTTTCCGGGAAAAAAAATGTATTTCTTGAGTTTTTCGTTGGGTCACAAATTTTGTCATCAGTAGAGACCTGCAAAATTCGCGGATTCATTCGGTGATAGGCTAGAATTCAAACACATATACCTCTTAGATAAATTTGCTATTGGCTTACTGTTCATCTGGACGAATCTCAACCAGTTATAAATAAACCCTCAACCAAAGAAGGATCGAATCACAGACAAACCAGCTGAGACGACTTATGTACAAGTCGGCAGCCAATGAACTTGCGTTTTTTTTTTTGCCCGAGTGTACAGGGGTTTGTGCAGTCTATCCTGAAGGCCATCGAAACCGCGAATTTTACAGGTCTCTAGTCATAAGTTATTTTCACTAAACGTTATTTTCAAGCAGTAAATTTGTAATGCAAGTGAATGCGATTTGCTATTTGAATTTTTAGCATATCACGAAATTAATAAGTGAAAATTTCACCCCACCCCCCTCCCCCCGGGTCAATAACGCACGAAGCACGAGACAAGCTAGGTGGCGCAGGCTAAACCTATCCCAGAAGAGTGGCACTCGCGAGTGGTCCGGCAGGTCACGAACTGCCGCGCGCGGTGTAGGCGCCTTGTCGCGCGGGTCATCTCCCCGCGCCTTGTGCCCAGGAATTTTTGGCAGCCGCCCGCCGGCCCTGTAATCTTCACCAGCGCCGCTCGCGTCTCCTATCCTCCCCAATTCCCCCCCCCCTCCCCCTCCTCACACACACGAGGACACCACATGGTCGCGGTGTTCCCGCCCGCCGAGTGTCAGCGGACGACTTGCCGGTCACGTGGTAGGTACCTCACCGCCGCCGTCGTGCCGTAGAACCCGAAACATCCGCGTGCAAGCGTGACTCCAGCTAGGGGAGGTACCCCCTCCCGAGACCAATTTATATATATATATAACCATCCGGAGTTACCCTCGTTTCGCTCGGACAAAGCCAGCCCCCTTCTCCCACCAAAACCACACAACCGGAAAGTGCCTTCGAAGGTTCAGAACCTTCTGGAACATTCCCGAACATTCTCGAACATCCTGAAACATTCTCGAAACTTAGGGAAGATTCTACAACGTTATCTAACGTTCTGTAACCTTCCTAGACCATTCAGGAACATCGTGGAAAAGTCTCGGCAACTTCGGCAGTCGATTTCCAGCTGCTTCACCGAGTTCCCGATGAGGAAGTCCATTGGTGCTATGCCCCTTTTTTTGACACCCGTGTCGTCCAACCCAGCGCCTGCAGTTCCAAACCGAAACCTTCTTTATTCATGGATGGGGGACGGAGGCTACCATATATATATATATATATATATATATATATGATGTTCTGGTATGTATGTACGGAGGTTTTTATTCTATCCATTTTTTGTAATTCGCCGCTAGATGGCGCTGCGACGCATCAACTTCTAAACCGTTCAACCGATCGCCATGGGTGAACAGAAAATCATTGGTCATAGACATTAAAAACAGCATTTGTGTGTCATTTCTCCATGTCCACCACACGTGTCACATAGCGCTATCCATTTTGCTTTAACTCGCGAAAAGTAGTGTATTAAAATAAAATTCCCCATTGCATGGATAATTTAAAGAACTTATAAATAGTACACAAATGTAACTTAATTTGACTTCAACGAAAAGTAAAAAATAAAAATAAACTGACAATAGTTGAAAACGATGACTGTGGAAAAATGTTCGGTTTTCGAACCTCTTATGATATTTTTTTTTATTCATACTTAATGCAAATTATGTCGACGTCGAACAAGCAACGAAGACGAGGTAATTAACACACTCAGTTCTAGATTCAGGATAACAATTTCCACTGTTTCCATTTGTTTGTCTGGAGTTCTGGGTTGTTAGTTCAGAACCATTTGTTAGTTAACGTTATATCAGTATTATGAGAAATTTCCAAACATGAATATGAAATGAGAGAAATCATATAGAAAAATTTAGCTCTATTAAAAAAAATTAATATAGTATAATTTAGTTTGCAGCATAAGACGATTAAGAATGTTCTGTACAATGTCAACGCACTGGAAATATTGAATATGCCTGGAACATACTGCAATACATTTTTTTCCAGGATTGTTCCCTTGCATTTTTAAAATATTTTTTTCTGGATTTAAATTTTTCATAACGTTCATGATAGAAATAAACATGATTATTCGACATATGATTTTATTAATTTTTAGGTTTACTCGTATTTAACACATGATAATAAGTTGTTATTAATGAAAGTCACCTACAGAGGTCTTACGATGAAGCAGTGCGACACAGTACAGTGGTATATTTTAATGCAAAATAGCAGCATACTTTAATGTTATATATATTAAATAAATTAAAATATTTAATATTAAATAAAATAATAAATATTTATTAGTACATAGAGGAAGGACCATTATTATTTAATTAGTACCTAATATAATACGATCTCATTAGAATATAAATCAATAACTATTATAATGTGATATTATTAATTATTAATTAAAACAAAAATTTATTTTTATAATCATATATGATTGTAATTATTTGTTATAAGTCTTATTTATTTATAAATATTATGAATGCCATACAAATCAAATATCCCGTTCAATTAACTCGTTTTACTTCATCGCGTGACGATGTTACGTATTGCAATCAATTAACCATGACGTTTACCAAACAACTGTTATTTCAAGAAAATTTTGAAAGGGTGAATCGGGTTATCTGTATCATTTGTTGGAATACCTACATTGTTGACTTTTAAGACCGTGTAAGTACTTGAATAATATTTTCAGTAAAAACAATAAATGCCATAAATAAATAAAAAATAACATTTTTACATGGGTTTGTAGACCGATTTAATTTTGTCTATATATTAACTGTCAAACAAAAAAACTACAAATTAGGATATTAAATTTTCTTTTCTTGATATTTCATCCTTACAATTTTTTTAACTTAAGTTAGAAGACATTCCCTTTCGTCGGGTATAATGGCGGGCAGAGAGAGTGGCACCAAACGTTATCTTTCCAAAACCGTGCTGTCAAACAGGAACCGGAAGGCAAACAACGAAGTGGCACCGCTCAAGAAAGCTACGACGGACGTTCTGAGGTTTTCGGGGTCTTTTATCTATTTTTTTTTCTTTCTGGAGTACAGTCCGTGCGGTAAATTTTCCAGACGAACGGAAGGAAGCGCCATGAGCGAGCGAGACGGGCCTTGGGACCGTGGTTATTATTTCCCCGGCTGACTGTACGTCGACACACATCACACCCTCATTCTTGTTCCTTCTGCTAATGAGATAAGATAGCGTCAGACCGCGTTTGGATCGCGCAGTTTAAACAGTTTCGTCTGCTGCGGTCTGCCTTTTGTCTCCCGAATAGCAGAACGCGACACTTACATAGGCCCTGCCTTAGTCTGCGCCACGCACGAGTGGAATTCAGTTGACAGATTCATGCGAGGCATTAAGGGGCCCGCCTACCTGGTCTCACATACGGTGTGCAGAGCTTCAGGAAAAACAACGCGATTTCAAAACTACTCAAGATATCCGAGTGGGGCCTATTTACGAATAGCATTTAAGAGTTCGCTGAGGACCGAAAAGTACTTTTAATTTCGGATTAAGTTTTTAAACAGTATTTTTAGAAGCGTTAAAATGCCTAAAACGCGTGTTTTCAGAGTAATTTTTAGGCATAAAACAATCAGTACAGATTCTTGAAAGCACTTAAGGGGCTTGCATAACACCTTTATCTTCATTTCTCCGCCATATAATTTTACGGTCACCGCTCAAATTTCACAGTTATCCCGTGACGACGATACGAATGCGCGCCAGTTCAGAGACTTGCGCTTAGAGGCTATACCGCGCTAGAAGCACCAGCGAGCGTCGCGCTTATCATCCCGCCTCACTAACACACATACACCCCTGACGAGGCGTGCCCCTTAAGCTGTCCATCCACACAAGCTATACCCCACTAAATAAAATAAAGTACTTTGTTTTCCGAACACGTAACAACGATAGCCAACCATCAACCAGAAAATTTCTCAGAGATTATGGGATAATATTGAACAGTCCCGAACTAAAAACTTTGGTGAAGTCACGTGTCAGTTATGTTCGCAAGTTCGTGAGGTATGCTATCCTAAGGAAAACAAAACACTTCATTAGTATCCAGTATACCTCAACATATTAATATGTTTCGCTTAGAACTACTTTTGGGTAAAAAAAAATGTGTTTTGCAACTGATTGTCTTTAGTTTCAAATTAAATTGTATTCCTGATTAGACACATGTTTTAGCACCCTACAAATTTTTACCTAATCTCATCAAACAAATGTTGTTTTAAATAATACAGCTTGGTTTTGTTTGAGACCATTTTACCCGAAACGATTTTGGTATAGGTACTGACTGCAAAGACCACGAATCTTCCATTGATCCCTCTAACATTCGCTGTCACCAGTTGAGGTACCGTAATCTTTCGAGTGGTGAATATTTAGACATTTTTAAGGGATTTGCAATTTTATGTATTTGTACAATCTTTCACTGGAATTATTTAACAACTAGTTAAAAATATTCAAACTCCGTCAATTCTTCAGAAGAAGAAAAATTTATTATACTTAGATCTTAAAATCTTCACAATTTCACTTATGTCTAATTTTCACACAGACCCAAAATACATCCATGCATAATACAATACATCGTAAGATTCTCTGTGTGCTTTGAGGGAGTGAATAAGTGGTCTGATTCATGAAGCGTGTGGAGGAAGAGCACTCCTGCTGTTGAGTTTCGTCGCACCCTAGCAACAGCTCCGGTGTTGTAGCAGTGTTGGGACGTCGTCGACAGTAAAACATTTGAGCATCGAGACTGCATGGAAAAAATCAGAGGAATTAAAAGAGTAGGATGACGTATCTTTCGTTCTTTGAATGATTCCTGCAAGGGAGAATACTTATTTAAAATGTGTTTTTTTTAGACATCCGCCGTTGCTAGTTGATCTAGAGAAACCTCAATAATCGACAAAAAAAAATTATTAATTTACAAACACGTCACAATCCAAGATGGCGGACACCACAATCCTGCAACTTCGAGAATGTTCTAGAATGTCCCAGAAGGTTCTGAATCTTCGAAGTGACTTCCAATTCCAGTTTGATAGTGGCTGACTTGGTTTTGTTCGAGCGAAGTGATGGTAGCTCCAGGTAGTTATTAAAAAAAAATATAAATATACCACGACAAGATGGTTATGTTTGGTCGCGCGGGGACGAAAGTGAAGCCGCGCGTTTGGCAACACTGGGAACAACTCCCCCGGAGGTCCGTGCCGACGGCTCTCTCCGCCGAGATGGTTATCTCGGCCTCGCCGGCGGAGGCTGCGGCCTGCTGGACCCTCCGCAGATGGCGCGGTCCATGCGCTTCATGGACGGATGGATGCTTCAACTAGGCCTTAACTGACTTGATGTAAGCTTTTGGACATACGCAATTGCTATGCACATGTATGTCTGTAGAAGAAAACTACAAAAAACACAAATGGAAAAAACACAAATTAAGCAAAAAAATTGCTGTTGTGGGTTTTTTTTTTTTTTTCGTTCCTTTCTGTTTTTGGAAAACTATTGTATTTGTTTCGTCTTTTCGTTTTACTGTGTTTTTGTCTCGTTTCAACTGTTGTGCTGAATTTTTTTTGGTTCGGTATTTTTTTGTGCTGTCATCATTTGTGGTTTTTTTTTAGTTTTGTTAGTCCATTTTTTCTTTGTTTTTTTCTTTGTTTGTTGACCATTCCCAAAATAACCGAGTGGCCCCAAAATAACCGAGTGGCGTCTGTTCACGAAAACCATTTAAGAAAACGCTGACTACAGTTCATTTTCCTGATTTTTTTTTATAGAAAAGTGCAATTGGTGATAACGTGTTTTCAGAATAATTTAATTCATTAAACACTCGGTGAATATTCTTGAAAGCATTCGAGGTTACTTTGCATCACACCTTTACCTTCGTTTCTCCGCCATGTAACGGTTACCACTTGAATGAAATGGCTGCCCTATGCCCGACGATAAGACTACGCCGCAGTTCCGCGTCCATGCGCTTAAAGGCGATACCGCGCTAGAAGCACCAGCGAGCGTCGATCATATCATCCCGCCTCACCAACACACACAACACACACACACATTCACCCCTGACTAGACGCATCCCTCAGCTCACAGGGTTTTCCGACGCATATTGCTCCTCGAAGTAATGGAACTTTTCTGTGGATCAAGACAACGGGAATTTTTTGGACACAGAAAACAATTTTCTGTACTTTTTACAAAAGATTCCTTTGGAAACCAGTTGCCAAGAAATAGTTCGTACTACTATAAGAAAGATATTTAACTTTATACAACACATGACTATGGTTATTTTTGCATAACTAAAATACTTTTTTTTCGAGTTTGAACGCATAATTTTATATTTTAATTGATGTTTCATTCAAGAATATTTTTTTATACCAAGGAAAATATAATCGAATATTAAACAATTGTACTTCATTTTGTTTTATTGTGCTTATTAAAGGTGCGCAGTTAATACTGGAAAGCAGGGAACAGTTAACAAGTAATTTTTATTATTGGTGATACTGGGTCAAATGCCGGAGTAAGAATCCGAACTCAGAAATATACTGCGAACACAATTTTGTAGTGATACAATATTTTTTTTTTTTTAGTGTAAATTCATTAATATCAGTAATTTTACATGATTATTTTTTATATTTAATTTACAACAAAACAAATTTTACAGTGTAGTTGTCTGACAAAACTACTTTAATTCGTTGTCAAACCCTCTTTAAATTCTACATCATCGAGCTCCTGAAGGTTGCAGCATTTGCTACGCTCCGATGACCTACCCATCCGGCTGCAAAGAAGTTTTCACTTCTGAAACTTCCCGAACGTTTTCTGGCCGCGAGCTGGGCTTTTCGGTGGCCATCTACGGGCAAGAGTGTTGTGCTGTCCGTATCGGCGCCAATTGCGCAAGACGTGCGGGAGAGAGGTAGGGGAGGGAGGGGCGAGTGGGGGGGACCAGACGCAGACAGGTAACAACAGCCTGCACGGGAACAAGGTCAGGGACGCTGCCGGCGAACCTTGTGGAAGACACAGGAGGGCAGAGGGGAGGGGGAGGAATCACGCCCAGTCTCCACACTGATTGGGAACGACCCCCTTCTCTACTCTCTCCCCCCCCCCCCCCCGCCTACTACTACAACTACTGCTCTACCCCTTCGCGCCGTTACCCAACAACCGTGAGGGGTCAACCACCGCCACCCACGACGTGGCTGTGCGAGAGTAGCGGCTGGTTGTGGGTGGGGGGGGGGGGGGTGGTGAGGAGGGGGGGAACCTCTCTCAGGGGCCGGCCGGTCATGAGCTGGCAGCCGCAACACGCGCGCCATTCCGGGCTTCTTCTCAACTCACTGTCACAAATTATAAGGGGGGGGGGGGGGAAATAAATCAACCAGTGATAACAATTGTATTTCTTCCGTCACATCAATCTAATAGTCTCGTCTGCCGAGTTAATCGCACGCCTCTTCGTACTCTCCCGGCTCCGGAGCTCGGCTGGACAGCTGTTGGTCCCTTGCCACGCACCTCGGTCCCAACTCACCGTTTTCCACTACTCGCTCGTCCGCCGCGCACACAACAACCCCCCCCCCCACCCCCCCCACCACCGGACCTCGAAGCTCTGGGGGATTGTTCTAAGTGTATCGTAGCATCCGTCAAGTCATCACTGCGTACGGTTTACTAACGACAGAAAATATCGAGACGCTACAGTCACTCTCATTACGTTCGGGTTTTTTTTTTTTTTTTCGATTTCCTCTTCTCCTCTTGAGACTTGAAAGTGAGCATGATGACACGGCGGCAACATAACGGATAAGAAACAACTTATGTATTTATTAAGTATTATAAACAAAACGCATTCTTCTGAGACACAAATGTGTAGATTTGAAATGTGTGATGGATTTTTTTTTAGAATCATATAAACTATGTAGGTCACACTCTCCCGTGATGAAAAATTTGAGCTTACAACTTTCGTGACACTGCAAAAGTTTGTACAGCAAAACAATTGGGTTTTTTTCACACATACGATACCTAAGTACGAAGATTAAAACAGCCAACGCGGTTGCCGTACAAAGAAGCTTCTTATATATGTAAAAACAAAAATATGTTGCTATCAATTGAAAAAAAATTGTAAAAATAAAATGAAAATTTCAGCTATTTATTCTAAAATTATTTAACTCTGTAAATGGATTTTTGATCTTTATAATCTATGCTATACTTGCAAGAAAACAAAACCGGTTTAATTTTAAACTTAAGGAGTTCAAATTTGTATTTGTTATGTTAGTTTAGAAATGGAGTAATATAATAAACAGGTTATAAAGTAATTGGTGTCTGCTTTGATGTACGTAGGTTATTTATGATATAATATTATAATTAGATGTAGTTAGTTCAGTGATATAATTCACAGTAATAACTGTACTCATTTAATCTTACGAGTTTAATAAAATTCTACGCAGTATTTATTTTTATGGTCTTTAAGAAACTGTAAATAAGAATAATTGTTGGCTCAGTGAAACAAAAAAAAATATCAAATTGTAAGATCAATTAGAAATCTAAGATGAAGAAACCCATATTGTATTTTAATTTTCCAGGTGTGTAGTTCATATAAATTGTTTATTTATAAATTTATTATTTATATACAGCATTTCCTAATAAAAGGAGGTCTTTCAGTTACAGATTTATTTTTAAATTAATTGTGTTAAGATTATTTATTTTTATTTTTAGTAAAAAATAAAATCGTTGGCCTACCCAGCTTAAATAACGAAACTAAAGCACTGATTTATGAATTAATAGAATTAAAGCAATTAGATAAACAAAAATAACTTTTGCATTTTTGCATGAACTACATATTGTTTAATATAATAATCAGTTTTTAAAAAAAATGTTTTTTCCAGCGACGGGATGTGAACTACATCGAAACATTAAGTAGAGTAAAGAATCCCTGGACCGCATTCTTTCCCGATACGCGAGTCACACAATTGCAATAATGCTGAGACTATACTTTATAAACAATTTGTTGTCTGTTTTCTCGCGTATCTTTTTAAGTTATTATTTCTTGTGCATGAGTAAAACTTTCATCCCCTGAAAAGAAAGCGAAGAATCGGGAATAAGTCGATCTTTTATATCTTAAAATGTAAATCATTTGCAATTTACAATATATATATATATATATATATATATATATATATATATATATATACCTATATATATATATATTTAAAAAACTCAATCTTTTTGTACGGAATGTAAAGTGGCAAGAAATTGAACTTTTCTGGATGACAATGCTTAAAAATAAATTTGTCGATTTTGGCTTTCATGGACAGAAACGAGCTGTTGATCAATGAATGCGTACATACATGTATTTATTTCGTGTAAACGTTTCGTCTCAATATATTTATAAAACACAATACATTTTTCTGAATGTTATACTCGGTAGAATTATGTTCAACATGGGCTAGATGTTTCCCGGCGAATAATTGCCGTTCAGTAGAGTGGCAAATACTTTACTCATTGGTCCAGCCGAATAGATGGAAAGTAACCAGTTACAAAACAAAACAAAAAAAACGTACAATATTAACAGTTGTTTATCAATGAGTGAAAATCGCGCAAGAAGAGGAATTCTTTGGATTCAAGCGTGTGTCGGGAGTTATTTTATTTTTCCCACGAGTCTGTTTGCGGAAAACACATCACCCATTAGCCAGCTTTACCTAATGACCGTTTACGCTCTTGAGGACTTTAAAGAAAATGGGACAGGTTTCGCGCATCACCATTTCTACTACCTACACCATTTTTCACGGCTGACTGAAAAAAAAAAACCTGACTTGGAAAGAGAGAAAACTCATTAAAATAATCATAAAAATTAGTTCCAGACATCGAGCGCTACCAGAATAACCTTGAGAAATTCAACCGCTCCTTCCCCCAACCCCTTCACCGTAAACGATCGCAGCGAGCAATATTTCACAATGTGCTCACCATCATGTCTGCCAGTGGCTTTCTGCGTTATCCGCGGCTCGTTCGGCTCCAAGCCTCGGCGAATGGCGAAATAATCAGAGGCACGTATATCGAGTCTTTTACGGCGCCCTGGAAGTGCCTGTAATGCAGCCATCAGCGTTAATAGGCAGTTGTTGGAACCACACGCCCCGTTATCAATGCTTTCGCGAGAGAGATGAAAAATAAAAAAAGCACCGCTGAAATCGCCAGTATAAATACTCTCCCGCGAGCTTGTAGTGCATGAAAAGCACCGCGGAAATTAGCCCACACTTCAACCCCGCAAATTCGTTACGCTTCAGATTGATGACCCAAAAACACACGTTGCTTCAGCCCGAGTGTTTTTAAGTTGTTGTCAATAATGATGTGTGGTGATGTGTTTCCGTGTCTTGGGAGCATTAAACGATCGCTATTTATTAAGCTCGTTGGATTGAGTCAAGCATGCTGGGTAGAAAATCGATGCGAAATTCTTACAGGAGGAAAATTCCTCCCAGCTTTGAGTAACAAAATATTTACGCTGTGGTCACTACAACATATGTCATCCATTTACGCATTACCTTGTAAACGTTTAGTGGTCATTACATCGGTTACGAAGTCATTTCGTGTTAATTACACAAAAAAAACATCATATCTTTTTTTTAAAAGACTTGTGTGAAAAATATGGTAAACTGCTAGCTAGCACCGCAAAACATGGCCACGAATGCATTACAAAAACATTTCCTGGAGAGACCACACACACACGCAGGTAAAATTCTGTAAAGATGCATTTTGACGTATAATCTGATACAAACAGGAAAGTCTTTTTCCACACGCTGTAGATCAGATAACGCTGCAGCTAAGTAAAGTTGAATGCTCTGCTCATCAGGGGCGATCATTGCAGATGGTGCGCGAGGGAAAAAAAAATTTGTAAATGAAACCCTTGATAAAAGTTGGTGGCTTTTCGTTTTTTTTTTTTTTTTTTTTGTCGGGGGAACCGTAAAACCCCTCTCCTACCCCTCCTTCACAGTTGCCAAGGTCGCCAAGTTCGTATGCAAGTATATCCACGGGCCGACACTTAAAAACATCGCGCTACGGAATTCTTGTTTCTCGTCGTTTTCCGTGCCGCTAAGTAGTGTGGCGGGCCCTCGTTAGCGGCGGCAGGGCCAGTGTTTATCCAGCACGGAACCCACGGCCGGGTCTTGTTGTTTCTGCGGTACGACACGGGGCGAGCGCCTCTTCTCGTTGCATAAACACACTACTTTTCCCCCTAACTGCGCCGACAAATTAATAACCGGCGTTCTTTGGGCGCAAAGGAAAAAAACACACACACACACGCGCGCGCACATCGTTTCAGTTAACACACACTACTTTAAAAAAAAATAATTATTTAAGGTAAATACGGATGCGGGTCCAAGCGAAAAAATAACTGTCGTATACTCGCCGATTTTACCGCTCTCAACTGTCTAAAGCCACGCACTGAACAATGAAAAGTTTTTTTTGACGTGATAACGTCTTATAAATCGATGAACGCCGGCTGCACGCACGAAAAATTGTCACGTTCCGCCTGAACCGAGCGTGCGAGAACCGACCAACCACCGTGCGAGAAAATCTATAATATCAAACAGGATAAGGCGGTTTTTTTTAACTAATTGTTCGTGATTATATTTAAACAAATTATTTAAATTAAATTTTCAAAAACTGTAAATAATATTTGAAAAATAAAGTATGCAATTTTTCATCAATGTTTTCTTATGACGTTATCACGTAAAATTATCGTCCGTAAACCGACTTTACAGACAAACCCCTTTTTTTCAATTTTATTTCGTGTCTGTAAACAATTCTTAGTTAGTAAGTTCCGAAACCATTTTCTGTACAAGTTCAAGAAATATACGTCAATGATTTTTTTTACAACTGCATAATAGAATGATTAAATAAGTTAATTAGCTTAAAATTGAAATATGTTTCGTTTCTAAGATTTGGTTGTATGGAGGCTTTACTTACTTGATTTTACTAATTTTACAACCAAATTTTTTAATATATATTTCTTTTTGTTTTGTTCTAAGTCCTTAGTTTATTATAACAACTTTTGCAATTTACAAAAAACAAACTATTTACTTTATTGAATATTTCTAAACATTCTCAGTAGGTAATTAAATTATCCAGCTGACGAAACCAAACCCCATATAATTCTGACGGATTCTATTATTATTTTTAAACTCTCGTCATTCGTGCACGAGACAAGCTAGAATGTATAGCATCATACGTCTGAACAAGGCCGCAATTAGAGTCTCTGGCACCCGGGGCATGAATGGATTCATGCGCCCCCCCCCCCCCCCCCCCCGTCTTTTTTGCACATACCACACCAATAAAGCGGCCATACCTACATGTAACAGTTTCTGTGCTACTGTACCTTCCATGAATGAACCCACTATGTCCACTAAGTAGTCCGTATAATCACTAGACTTGTTCATTAAATATGTTGAGACGTTATATTGTAAATCAGATTAGACATTCCTGGCATGCAAGTTAAAAAAACTTTTTACCAGTTACCAGTTGTAGTAGTAATTACAATGCAAGCGATTTCGGCGCCCCCACAGCTTTGCGCCCGGGGCGTATGCCCCGCTTGCTCCCCCCTAGTTGCGGCCCTGCGTCTGAACGGCATTTTCATTGGGTCATGGGTAGATACCGGAAGAAGAAAAAAATCGCGGATTCATTTCGCGATAGGCTAGAATCCAAACACGTTCACACCCTTGACGGTTTCGTGATTGGACCAGAATTTACTCGAAGGACTCTTGAGTCAATGAAAAACCCTCATCAAAAGAATTGTCGAATCACAAGAATCCCGGTTAACAAGTGCCATGAGTTAGTGGCCAATGACCAGGTATTTACAGAATCCGGGAACCTGTCCTAGAGGTAATTGAAAATGCGATTTTTTCCAGTCTCTGGTAATACATCGAAAGTTGGATAGTACGTGAAAAATAAATCAGTTTTTTTTTAATATTTGACGATTTTGGTGTAAGTATATTTCAATACATAATGATTTAGTGCATCTGTCCTCCAACACTTTTTTTTTATATTTTCGTGTTGTAACACTACGATATTCAAGTAAATATCTATAGTAAAAGTTACTCTGCCAGTTTAGCGCACAAACCAACCTAAACACATCTCCCCCCTCCCCCCCCATGTGGTGCCAAAGGCACAAGCCCCGTGCCCCCCCCCCCCCTTCAAACTGTGGTGACGTCCCCTGTGCACGACCTACCGCAATGACAAGGGGCAGGCATTTTTCGCGGAAAAAATCTGAACGTCCATTATACTGCAATACGGGATGCCCGCGCCAGCTGTTTCTTCCTTGTGATTGGCGGCCGTCTGAGCGAGAACACGTTTCCTTATTTGGCCGAGCCACTCAGGACGCGTTTTCTCCCAACTGGGTGGTTGTGATTGGTGTGCCGACAGTCGACATGCACCTGAAAGAAACTCACCCAATCATGAAACACAGACGAAGCTACAGTGTTTTAACTCTCATCTAGCCTCTAAATCATTTCGCGAAAAAATAAATGCCCCTAGCAATGACTAGAGACCGGAAAAAATTCGCGGATTAATTTCACGATATGCTAGAATCCAAATAACTGTGCCTTTATGTTGTTTCTTTGATTGGGTTACAGTTTTATCTGAAGGACTTTGAGCCAATGGAAAACCTTCAACAAAAAAAGTATCGAATCGCTAGCGTCCCCAGTTGACAGGTCTCACGATTCAATAGCCAATGAGCAGGTGGCATTTGCCTGAGTATGTAGGAGGTTGTGAAGTCTATCCTAGAGGTTATCGAAAGCACGAATTTTTCCAAACCTCTAGCAATGACCACCGGTAGCTACTTGGATGGTTCCTCGTCACGCGGGGTTAGAACACTTCCAGGTTTGTCGCCACGATCGTCTGCGTAACTTTTCATTGGCTGCTGACTTCTGAGGCACATGCACCGTTCCCACACAGGGCAGTTCGGACTGATCAGTCCACCGACCTTGAACACACACACACACACATGCGGCAATTCCGACTGTTAAGGCCCCCCACCTACCCGGGCACACACACGGTGCGCAGAGCTTCAGAAAAAACAACACGATTTCAAAACTACTCGAGATATCCGAGTGGGGGTCTGCTTAACATTCAAGAGTTCGCTGAGGGCCGAAAAGTACTTTTGATTTCGTATTAAGGTTTTAAACTGTATTTTTAGAAGAGTTAAAAATGGCTAAAACGTATATTTTCAGAGTAATTTTTAGGCGAACAAACAACCGGTACAGATTCTTGAAAGCACCTACGGGACTTGCATTACATCTTTCTTTATCTTCATTTTTTCGGTCATATAGTGTCACGGTCACCGCTCAAATTTCACAGTTATCCTGTGACGACGAGACGAATGCGCGTCAGTTCAGAGACTTGCGCTTAGAGGCTATACCGCGCTGGAAGCACCAGCGAGCGTCGCGGTTATCACCCCACCTCACTAACACACATACACCCCTGACGAGGCGGGGCCCCTTAAGCCCCGACTGATCGCTTGGCCGGGGGGGGGGGGGGGGTGATGGGGGGGGGGGAAGAAGGCGTCGGGCCAGGGTCCGTCATGGTAGAGCAGGGGTCCCGCGCGCCGCTCCCCCGCCTCCGGTGGCGCCTAGCGGCGGCGGCGGCGGCGGCGGCGGCGGCGGCTTCGGGCGCTATGAATAGCTCGCAGCGACCGGCACCCGAGCGAGATAGCGTGACCCCCCCCCCCCTCACTCACCTTCTCTCCACCCCTAAAGACTTGAGTTGCCTAGGCACTCGGACAACCCCACTCCCGCATCATTTCGCGAGAAAATTAATTACAGTGCCTAACCGAAGTTCAAGACCACATGTTTATTTAATAGGAAATTCCCATAGTTTTTTCTTAATTTTTTTTAGTTATTATTTCATGAATATTTTATGAATAGTGCAGACCATGAGACATCGATATACCCAAAAAACATAGCGTTAATGCTTTTATTTTTCAAGACACGATTTACTTAATTTTCAATATTTATTATAAAAAAAATTACATTTTTAAGTATGAAAAATGTTGTAAATACTAAAAAAAAAATCGGTTGATTTCAGTATCATTTTCCCCTTCATTATTTCAAGATTTGTAAAATCATTTTGAAAATAAAAATATAAACGTTCATAAAAATGTTGTTTGCACGGTATGTGCGCTGTACTAGAATGAAAAAAAAAAGAAGAGAGACAGAGACAATGAACTCCGAGCGATGAACTAGCTAACCGTGGCCGTGCTGTGGTGCTACCTGGCGGCTAAGTTCAGCGGCATTTTTTAGAATTGTAGAGTTCTTAAGTGATAGCTCAGCCGACTAAATACACGTCTGTTTATTTACCAATATTAATCACCTCGTCTCCAGAGCCGGCTCCAGGGAAATTGCCCGTGACCCCAAGACGGTAATTTATTTTTTATTTTTTTTTACTTGTTTGTCTTGTGTCTGGCTAAAAATATGGACACTAATGGGGGAAAAAAAGGAAAATTTTAAGTTTTTATTAGCAATGCTGGTCAATACAAATTTAAATTCCTGATTTCGTATTGAAAAAAAAAACTTTGTAAAATTATTTATTGCTTCGTACAATTACGCAATCCTACCGAAATTTGATAGTAAAAATTTATAAAACTGAAACGAGGATAATTTATCAGGAAAGACTATAAACGATTTCTTAAGATAAATGAGCGAAACCATGGCCGAAATTTCAGTTCCAGGTTGGATTATAGGGGATGTAAAAGATCAGGGTGCCTAAAATAACCTAGCAAACAAAAATTCAGGACATTTTACAAACGCTCGATAAAATTTTCATAAAATTTATTTTCGCCAAAGAGTGATTTTGAAAAGAGAAATTCATATAACCATGATCACGCGTGCAATAGGGCAGTAACGCATAGATTTTCAAGGTGAAGAGCTAATAAATTTTTTTCAGAGATAATTTCCACGTAATTTAAGTGCACGCTTGCTTATATTTAAAATGTGACTATAAACATAAAAAAAGTGTCAAAAAAATTGGTTGTCTGTAATGTGGTTTTACGGACAATAGTTTAACGTGACAATGTCATAACAAAACAATGATGAAATGATTGCATATTTTTATGAATAAAATTGAATCAGTTTTATTGAATTATCGCTATTTTGTATGGATACAAAGAAGGAGTGAAATGAAATCTACAATTTAATTGATAAATTTACCTTTATTTGCACTCATTAATTCAAATATGTTTATTAATTTAACGAACAGATTATATTAACGATAACTTTTGTACATGTTTTGCTATTTAACTTCTTCCAATCTGTGTTATTCTGTTGATAGGACGATGATAGGAAAAGTAGGAAACGAAAGGGAGTGTTTCAAGTTTAATGTGCCTCGAAAAAGTCAAATCGATGGTTGTTCCAATCGAGTGGAAAAGAGATAGAAGCGGCGCAAGCGTACAATGAGCGTAACGGGACACAATGTAACGGGACATTGTGCGTAACGGGACACTTTTTTTTTGTGCGTGCAGCCGGCGTTCATCGATTTAT